>NW_015390601.1:11182-44856 GCF_001527695.2 Protobothrops mucrosquamatus | reverse complement strand
GGATTTTCTTTTCGCTATATCTTCAGATTCTTTTCCTGAATTAAATAGATTATTCTGAGAGGGAGAGGGAGAGGGAGAGATCTGCCAGATCTATAGCGAGTGGGGACATGAGATTATAGCAAGCATCTGCATTATCTGTGTTATATTTTCACCTATGGGACAATTTCTGAATCAATGAGCTGGTTAGTAGAAGAAGACATATAGCTGCTGTAGCTTCATTTTTTTTCCTTTTGGCAGGGTGTCCTACTGAAATAGTTATCTCAACAATACGGTATCTCAACAATACCGACATAAACTACTGTACATTTTCTTCTCTACCCCAATAATGATATAATCAGCTGAGACATTCATTTAAAAAAACTTACTGTAAATGTTTTGGCCCTGTCTTTTTATCATCCAACTTATTGACCCACCTTCCGTAAAAATAAATTTACACTCCTGCCTCTTTATGGAATTATACACTCACAGTGGAATAGAAACTTTAAAATTTCCCAAAAGTTAATCCACATTACAGTGGGTGAGAACTAAGGAAGGAAACTGCATGTTGTTATTGCTTTCTTTTTCTAGGCTGCTGAATGCTTAACTTCACCTTGGTTAGAGAATTCTAGTATTTGATTCCAGTTTATTTCTGAACATGATTATCTGCTTCTTGTATTCTTTGGAATATCTAAATGACAAAGCTCCATCCAGAAGATATTTGATTATTTGTAAACTATGGAGTCCATGGTAAAACTGAAGGCGTCACCTATTTCGATAACGAAATGTCTGCAAGAAAACAATGAAGCTCAGAGAGCACCATGAACTCCACAAATGCTCTACAGCATGGGTGTCAAACTGCCGGCCCATGAGCTGGATGCATCATAGCAAAACTGCACCCACCCCATTGCCAGCAATGGCAAAAAAGTTGTGATACGTCGTGACACGTCATGTGACGTTGCACATTTGACACCTCTGCTCTACAGGATGATCTACAGGATCATCTTCTCCCATATCAGCAGAATTATGCGTTAGGAGTTGGACTAAAAGCTTTACACTCCAACAATGGCAGAGTGGGACTAATTGTAAAATGTAATAGCACCTTTCAAGAGGATTGAGACCACAGTGAACTTTATGACTGGATTGGTTGAGTGGGTTCCTATCTGATGGTTTTCTATTTCTTCCTTAAGTATTGGTAATTGTTGTAGAAGGTATTAATCCTGGAAAACCTGATTCTCTGACAAAAGAAAATGTGCTCAGTCATAGTGATTGGCATCATGTGTACTGAATGAACTCCTGCCATTGGAAATCATGGCTCTGGAGAGGTACCAGTGGTTAATAAATCAGCTAAGTCCCCATGAGGATGTATGCTAGGTTAGGTTGCTAATGTGGAGGTTGCTCCCATATGGAGCCAACAATCCCACCTCTTTTTTTCTGCTGTAGCTGTCTGCCACATGATAAGGGACAATGGGGCAGCTTTGTGATCAGAAGACCTCAGGTTTCTGAAAACGAAAATAATTTCAAATATTTCTAGAACAATTGTTCCCACATGGTTGTATTGCCTACAATTCAGGCACAAGTGATCTACTGTCTTCAACTTACAGCAGTTTTCTCTGCCTCCCACTAGGTGGCAAAGTCCAACAGAGCTACACAGTGCTATTACACTCTCTCATTCTCTCCCTTTCTCTTTCAGTCTCAGTCTCAGTCTATGTCTCTGTCTCTGTCTCTCTCTATCTCTCAGTAATTTTTGAAAAAGTCACTTGTGCTAAAGGACAAACTATTCACCATAATACTTTTCAACATTTTAAGTTCATTATTTTCAAGCTAAAAAAAGAGACCTTGAATAAAGAACGAACAACACATTTAGCAATGATGATACTAGCTTTGGGCAAAATTGTCTCGGAAAGCAATTTTCTTTCTTTTTCAGTTGTCTGGGAAAGAGAGGCCATGTATTTCCCACTACATCTTGCAGAATAGCGAATCAGTGGCAGTCATGATTCAGGAATAGAAACATTCTTCTCATTAACTTGCAGAGAATGATAAGGCTGCTGGTACAGGAAAATGTAGCTTGATTTTCCTCAAGTAACATTTGACCTTTCAAGGTTCTATAGAGTAAAAAGTTATATTTGAGAGCATGCTTATGTGTGAGGATACTCTCTACATAATTGGCTTTGTTTTGTTTTTGTTTTTAAAAAACATACTGCAACAAAAATAAAACAGCAACAAATGCTTGTATCAATCAGTTGGATTTATTCCTCATTACCACACATGTAGTTTTAAAAAAATTCTACAGAAATGCCGTTCAACATAATGCTGTTGTTGTTGTTGTTGTTGTTAATGACACTTTCTTTTGCTGATCTGGAAATTAAATATGGTATATCTTTGTGGCTTAACAAAGAACAGAGATAACTACCCATAATGACTCTTGACCAGTCTAGCTAAACTCACCATTTTCTACTGTTGGCTTTGTGTGTACAATGTGTTCACCTGCTGTTGACTTAAGCAGGATTTTTCTCAATCCCATTCCTTGGCTTTGTGTCATATACCAAGTGATAATGTGACTGCCTAAAATGTGATATCTGCACTGTTCTTTGGTGTGTGATATGAATTCAGGTCTTCCAGTTTGCCAGTCCTTCCTGGAGTTGCCAGGGATTAAAATTAGCTTTACAAATTATATATTATTAATAATAACGGCATAGAAAGAAGAATACTTGCCTTCTGCTCTGAACTTAGTGATGGAACTTTGTATTTTCAGCAGGGGTGGTAATAGGGGATAGAGAGGAGAAAAAAAATCTAGACAACAGCCACAGCTGTGCAGTCAAAGCCCTGCTTCTTTTTTTCCATGTGTCAACACAAACATGCAGGACAGTCTTTGATGGCATGGTTGTGGTTGCCATTTTGACTTTTTAAAAGCTCCCCTCCCAATGGCATGCTAAAAAAAGGTGTTAGGAATAGAGTTTATAATAACCAGAAGATCTGCTGGGAGGAGGCTAAGATGTCTGTAGCTCAAGAGCAAATATACCATGGCCAGCAAACAATCACTAGCATCCCATTTGAGATCACACCATAATATTTGGCAGCCAATTTCGGCAATGCCCTTTAAAATCAGGAAATAAGGTAGGAAGGGGAGGACAAAGCACCTGAAAGTTGACTTTTTTCCCATTTCTGCCTTTAACATCTCTTTGATGTTGAAATAATAGAAAATAATTGTAGCTCGAGTTTTCGATTTTGGCAGTGGTTTCCTCTCCAAGCTTGTTTCAATATAGTTTCTGAACATTTCATTACCAAACTAGGTAACATCATCAGCAGAATTTATAAGCTAAGGAGAATGGGAGAAGAAAATCCTGCTGCTGATGTTACCTAGTTTGGTAATGAAAGGTTCAGAAACTATACTGAAACAAGCTTGGACAGCAAACCACTTGCCAAAATCTCTTTGATATGCCCAAACCACCCAAAAACAGACCCAAAAATGTCAGCCTTTCTCTTTAAGGTTGCTTGTCTGTCTCCCTGGACAGCTGCTTACTGCCATGTCAGGAAGGCATTTTATTGTAGCCTTCATTTTGCTCTCTCATCCCAATATTTCAGAGGAAAGGGCTCATCAGATAATTTATGGTTCAGCATAAGAACTCTAAGGAGGGAAAACAGTTCTACGAAAGACCAGCCAAGGCAGCCATCAAGGGTACCCTGATGCTTACAGTGAAGGAAGCTTTATCCTTTTCTCTGTTTTGTACTCATTTGTCTTGATGGAAAGATTGTTCTTGTAAATAGTGAAAGACACCATGATGCAGTTCTATGAGCAAAGCTTTGGAAAAATCCAGGAACATCCTCGTGCATTTATGCAAACGTCTTCCTCAACAAGCAGACTAATTCTCTTCTATAAGTAAAATAAACAGTGCCTCAGCACTGAGAAAGGAGACAATACTGATGGATAAAGAATCAGGAAATGGAAGAACAACCTCTCCCTGCATCCGTTTGTCTAAATTATTTATTTCATTTCTCAGAATGTATCTCTGTTACCACTCTGGCTACTCTAAAACTGAGATGAATTAAACCCTGGACTGATAAGTAGGAGTAAATTCACTACATGGCTGTCTGTACATGCTGTGGGTGTAATTTAACAGCAAATCATCGGCAGCTTCTAAAATGGCATCTCACTTAGACAGAAGAAAAAAAACGGGGGAGATAGGAAGCCAGAGGTCTGGCAAAGTATGTCAAGGTGCTTTATTGAGCCTGCAACATCTATAAAACAAAAGAATCTGATGCCAGAAGAAATGGACTGTCTTGGGTTGCCCGCCTTTTCATTCCTATTATTCAGGGTACCTCTTGTAAAAACATATTAGTGCTCAAATGTGAAAGATGCACAAAGGAGCAGCTTTATTCAGGGGCAATGGTTGTTTTTTCACTGGTGGATTAGGGCTTTCTGATGTTAATCATTTGACTAATGATTAATTGCTCCACCTAATGAACAGATGTCCCAAAAGTAACAGTATAGTATGTCATATGCAGGACTGTCATTTGGAAGCTACCAGCCAAATCACTCTATAATCTGGAGCTTGCATAATTGCACAGGAAACTGCATGAAATGTCTTCAGAGTAAAATTCTGATGAGGCGCAAGAGAGACAAAGGTACAGAATAGGCATTGACAGTTCCTAAATTGCATTATGTTTTCAATTGGGAATGACACACAGATTTTCAAGTCTTGTAGGTGAACAGCAGGATATTAACTTGTTCAAAAGGAGGCCGGAACAGAAAGCAGAGCAAAATGATCTATTGTATTGAGGTTTATTCAGGCATTCTCCTCAGTAGTGGGATTCAAATATGTGAACGCCCGGTTCTCTGTGTGGATGGCACTTCCAGAAGTCCATTCTGGGCCTGGGCAACAAAAAAATTAGCTACCGGTTCTGCCGAAGTGGTGTGAACCGGCTGAATCCCACCACTGATTCTCCTCCAAGTAACATAGGAGAATCACATATCATTTGTTTATTTATTCAATTGCTAAAGCCACTCATCTCAGCCAGGTGATTCTGGGTGCCTTGCAGTTCTAAAACTGTAACCAAAGTTAAAATTATATATATAAAAAAACATCCAAAGAATAAATACAAATATCATGTATTTATTCATTAAACAAAGGAACACTTCCAGGGAACTTTTTTTAGCATTTATGTTACCAACTTCTGCAAGTTATATGAGATTCAGACGTGTGTACACGATCTAATCATGATAGCCAGTTCAATATAGTGGTTAAGGCATCAGCCTAGAAACCAGGAGATTGTGAATTCTAGTCTTGTCTAGGCATGAATCCAGCTGGCAACTCTGGGACAAATCCCTCTCTCCCAGTCCTAGGAAAGAGGCAATGGCCAGGAAATCTTTCCAGGAAAATCTAAGGGACTCGTTCAGGAACTTATCAGGAGTCAGCATTGACTTGAAGGCTAGGCTAGGCTCAGTTAACTAAACTAAACTAGTAAAAAGTCTCTCCATAATATTGCTACCCACTTCAGGTAATATCTACAATAAATTAAATAATTAAATTAAATTAAATTAAATTAAATTAAATTAAATTAAATTAAATTAAATTAAATTAAATTAAATTAAATTAAATTAAATTAAATTAAATTAAATTAAATTAAATTAAATTAAATTAAATTAAATTAAATTAAATTAAATTAAATTTCTAAGTATAGGCTACTACCTGAAGTGGGTAACAATATTTCACTATGCCAGCATAGCCCTTTCATTTTCTTTACTGGGGTTTCTGATTCTGTTATTAGAACACAGCCATTTTGATAACTCTCAAATATAACAGAAACTAAGGAGCTATGTTAATGGAGGAAAAGGTCTGGTTGTCCTGTATGCTTCCCAATAACTCTACCAGAAGTAAAGAAAGCCAAAGTTGATCTTTGAAGTGCTTTAGCTCCAAAATATGGTGGGAGAGAAGCAATTTTCATGGAGAAAAAGAAAACTGTAGCCAATCCTGTCGCATGTAATTTCTGCCAGTTTTGTAGCATCTTTTTAATATCCAGCCATGAAAGAAGAGCTTATGCAAAGCATTCAAAAGGCAGTGATGGGCCAGTAACTTAAAATTGGTCTCCTTGACAACAACCCACATTACAAATGAGCAAATAATTATTAATGTAGCTCAGCAACTCATCCATTTCTCTACCACAGTCAAATATTTATGGGTAGAGAAAAAGGCTATATTCTGAGGTAAGATGTTATTAGAAAAAAAAACCATTATGATCTTGTGATGAAAAGCTTATGTGGATATCAGTAAAGGAGTATTTATTTGTTTTCTTATTTTCCCTGCTAGGGAAACACGTCCCATCCTTATTTAAGCAGTACAGCTACAAAAAAGATGTAAAATGTAAACATGTAAAATAGATGCTGAGACTATAGAAAGAGTACAGAGAAGAGAAACAAAGATGATTAGGGGACTGGAGGCAAAAGCATATAAGGAAAGGCTGCTGGAATTGGGTATGTCTAGTTTAACAAAGAGAAGGACAGGGGGGACATGATAGCAGTGTTCCAATATCTCAGGGGCTGCCACAAAGAAGAGGGTGTCGAGCTATTTTCCAAGGCAGGACAAGAAGCAACGGATGGAAACTAAGCAAGGAGAGAAGCAACCTAGAACTAAGGAGAAACTTCCTGACATTTAGAACAATTAACCAGTGGAACAAGCTGCCTCCAGAAGCGGTGAATGCTCCAACACTGGAAGTTTTTAAGAAGAGACTGGACGGCCATTTGTCTGAAATGGTATAGGGTTTCCTTCTTGAGCAGGGGGTTGGACCAGATGACCTCCAAAGTCCCTTCCAACTTTATTATTATTATAATAAAATAGAATAAGGACCAGTAATTAATGATTAATTTTTAAATGGCCATAGAAAATAGCTGTTTTTCCTGGCTCTGAGATGACATCACAGTGGGTTCCAGGTCAGCATCACTTGTAGAACCATCTTATAGTTCATTCCTACCTTCAAATATGAAAAGCCTGAATGAAGTCAACTTTCCCAAAGAAGTTGTGGATGAATCCACAGTTGCAATACCCTCGCAGATGTTGCTGCTGCTGCTGTTGTTGTTGTTACTATTATTATTATTATTATTATTATTATTATTATTATTATTATTATTATTATTATTATTATTATTATTATTATTATTATTTGCTCCTCCTCCTCTTCCTCCTCCTGCAGTTTTCTTGGCAAGGTTTTCAGAAGTGATTTGCTATTGCCTTCTTCCTAGGGCAGACAGAGAATGATTGGCCTAAGGTCACCCAGTGGGTTTTGCTTCTAAGGTGAGACTAGAACTCACAGTATCCTCTTTCTAGGCCATCACTTTAACATGACCAATAGATCATATAACAGGGATCCAGATGAGAGTTCTTCCAGACTTATCAGCCTAATAATGCCAAAATGTTTATTCTATGTAGTAAAGGACGTAACCCCAAAGCTGTGTACATATAATCAATTCAGAACACCGAGAGATAAAAAGAGATTGTGATGGCCTCAAAGCTATGGTTACTTATGAATCATAGCAATTAGAGAAAAAAAGTCTTATTTGCTTTACAAACTGTTGCATAAGTGAAATAAAAATGATGTAGTTGGCTTTACCACTGAGCCAGGATAGTAATGGAATTAGCTGAACATTGCTGAACAAAAATGCAATTAATTTATGGAGAGAATACATAATGCCATTTGAATATGTGTGGGCAAAAGAATAATGTTTTGATAAATACATTAAAAATGAACCAAATCTACCTGAGCAAAAGAAGAGTCCATTGTTCAGTAAAGCAACATAATATTAACAGAGACAGACCAGTAACATAGGCTATAGCAGTGCTTCTGTTTCTGCACAATACAATCATTCTACAGTACTTAGATTCTTATTGACAGGAGGGTGTGAGCTAGATTTGTCTCTGGGACATGTGTGGATAGTACTACCAGAACTGGTTTTCAAAGCTGTGCCTGGCAGTAAAAATGATACAGAAATAGAGTTGATACTTTTTTTTCCAGACAAGATCTCCTAGTCCTAAAGATGTCCCAATGCTTCCAGTAGCTGACCGGAATCACTGCAAAAGACTTCTACCTATACAGTATACTGCATATAAAAACAAGCCTTTTCCAGCTACTAGAAATATTACAGGAGATTTCAAAAGATAAAGGAAGCAAAGCAACACCACAATTTTATTTCCAGAAGTGGGGAGGCCACATTGTGTCACAAAGCAACTTTTGTGGAGTACCTTGTAAGGAGCTTTAATTCAAGCAAACCACTTATTTAAAGCTTTGCATGGTCCTACCTGTTACCCTCTACCTCATAATTTACACGAGTTTACAGGACTCTTAATGAGACTGAGATATTGCTAGCATCATGGGAACATACACCAATGACTTGTTATGCCTTCCAATGAGTTGTCCAAGTTTCATTACATCTTAATAACCATATTGAGGATAGATTTTACATCCCCATAACATTAGGTGGAATGATGCTGGAAGAAAAAAAAATAAAATAATAATAATAATAATAATAATAATAATAATAATAATAATAATAATAATAATAATAATAATAATAATAATAATAGTAGTAAAGTTGGAAGGGACCTTGAAGAGAAATGGCCATTTTTGTGAGGGGCATACATTTTAACCTATTCTCTCCAGTGATTTCATTAGGGCACTGGTAAGAAAGAGCAAAGATTATGGAAGGCGGCATTTGAATGGCTGTTTTATGAGATCAGGCATTACATTGCTCTTAGTTATCCAATTTCTCTGTGTATTTTTACTCAAATGGATTTATAGGGCCCTCTTTCCTGAGGCTATGGCTTTCCCTCTTGGCAAAGTGAGCCCCTTTGGTGATGGTAAGGGCTGAATGAAGAAAGCTTGCTGTGGATGCCCCATATCAAGTTACTCCTGGTGGTTTTCTGTGGGATTCTCTTCAGGCTTTCTTTGCGCTTCAGTAGAAAATAGCAAGAGAATGAGGATGGGTTTCCTAGAGGAACAGATCTTCTGACATGGCACAGGTATTCTGTTATTGATTTTTTCATTTGCCAGGTGCAGATGCTCCACTGACTCCATAGTTCTGAACAAAATAAAGAATGTGAAAGTATTTTTATGTTCATTTTGTTTAAATGTGCCCCATTATAACTTTCCTTTAATACAAGGATGCAAAAATGTGAACCTTATATAATGCCCAATACTTGCCACAAAATAATGATATCATATGGATCTAGTGACTTAAGCCCACATAGTGTGGTGGCCCATGCCAGTATATCACTAAGGGTGATTTATAGTCTTCCAATATCTAATGGCAGGGAATGTTTTATAGTGTCTTCTTATAGATGTTGCAAGATTCCATTTTAGAGTTTATATGCTGAGAAAGTAGTTCTGATTATTAAACCATACTAGATTTTTTAAAAGAAAAACATGTAGCATACATAATTGACTATTTATGCCAACATTCCCTTTTCTATGTCATTTTTGCAAAGTTATCATTTCATAATACAGAAAACTGCAATTTTCATTAGAAGTCATGAATGAAAGGTTATCTATGGCCAGAAAAGTCATTTTTACATGTGGAATCAGAGCAGGAAGGCGGGGAGAGAGGAATGTCTGTTTCAATTTTACACAATACTATCAAAGCAAGTTAAATAAAGTTGAAATTGTCAAATATATTTAAGTATAATTTGTTAAAAATCTTGGAGGGTGGGAAATCAGCATCTGAGTGCACGTCAAAAGAAATGTATACTTGAATGTCATCTACCAATTGGAAATTGCTATTTTTTGAAGCTTAGTTAATCAAACCTTGGAGTCTGGAGATACTGATAACCAGACTGAATGAACAAAAACATGTTAATTTAAGTCAATGAAAACAGTAATCTTATTTGCCTGATCTAATTTGCAATAACTTTTTACTATATCCTTCTGATTATCCTGCCAAATTAATTTCATCTACATGGATTTATTTTTCCTCCTTTCTTCCATAAATTATGGCTAAAACACCAAGAAGCCAAACATACATTTATATTACATAATTGCAGCTGTGATTTTGCTTTTATTTTTGTATTAAGAGTATCATGGAAAAAAGTCAAGTATAATTAAACTTTGTAATCATATATTTACTCTTTTTTAATCATTCAGCAGTGTTCCTGATAAGCATGCCTTACATTTTTGTAGATTAATTTTAATACAGTAACAGTTTGGATTTAATTCTGTGGTAATATCAAATCACACAATGACAGGATCAGTCCAAAAATTCTAAGGGAAAAAAAAATATTCTGATCCTTTCCCTAAAAAGTAGAAGCTGCAAATATTCTCTAATGAGAATGATCACATACATAATAAATTTCATTTTTTATATTATATAAATTTGGATGCACAAATGTCTTGGATTTTTGAATCAATGAAGCTGGGGTGAAATTGTCATAGCCTATCGGCCTATATTACTGCAATTTGAACCATTGTGATAGGGCACTGTTATGTCTAGGAGTGTTTAGTTGGCTACAGGTTCCTATTTCCTTATTCTGGCTGCTTAAAATATGGCCTGATATATGCAAAAATATCCCCTCGTGCCTAAGAATTGTATTGTGATGCATGCTTCAATCAATAATAATTTATTGCCCCAATATTACTCTGCATCAGCTGCTATACTCACCAGGAGCTCTGAGGTCATTATAAGCTTCCATCAGCAAGGATACTGCACTTATCTTTAAAAGGGCACTTAATCCCTTTCTGCATCTATGGAACAAACATTAATACAACTAATCAACAGAAGCCCATCAGAGAGGATTGTTACTTGAATGGATTTCCCATTCCTCATGCCAGTGCTTCTGGATTGCTAATGATGCTTGTCTCCTGCAAACAGGACAGATGTATGCTTGTTGCTGGTTATTTTCTTCCTGGGGACAGCTGTGCACTGTGGGGATCTTTGATGTTCTGTCTTTCACCGCTGAATTCAGAGGTTTTTTAATGTACATTTCTTTGTGAGAGGGGCTTTAGGATGCTATTATAATTAAGTTGCACAAGAAGCACCCATGGAGAGTGAACATGGAGAAAGAGATGTGAGGAGGGTTGGTTGAAACTATGAATTTATTCTTCCAATCCTACATTTGTCACATCCTGTTTCCATAAAAATTGGTACTTTTAAAAAAGTCAGTAGAAAACCCATACTTTTGTGCATGTGTGTGTGTGTGTGTTTCTTCTAATTAATGCAGGCAATTCAGAGAATTTAAAGTTGGGAGAGAAAAGAAACTGAACTGATAAATTTGTTTCTTCCTAATTGGGTGAATTAATGGGCCGACTGGTTTTTTTTCCCCTTTGTGTTTAAACATGGCATTAGTTGGTCATGTACTGTGTGCATAGAAAATTATATCTGATAGGCCAGGAATATGACATTTCACTATGTCAACATTTTCATTGGGGAGGGAATGACATAACTTATCCCAGATGACTCTAAAAACAAATCTTATTAGAGTAGTGTGAGACAGACCCACAGATTAGTTACAATAAATACATTCATTCTGGTAACATACAAATGGTTCTTAAGTACAGATAGTCCTTGACTTACAGTGGTTCATTAGTGATTGTTCAAAGTTACAATGGCACTGAAAAAAGTAGCTTATAACTATTTTAAGACTATTGCAGCATCCACATGGTTCACATGATCAAAGTCAGATGCTTGGCAACTGATTCTTATTTCTGATGGTTGCAGTGTCCCAGTGTCATATGATCACTCTTGGTGATCTTCTGGCAAATGAAGTCAATGGGGAAGCCAGATCCACTTAACAACCATGTTACTAACTTAACAACTGCAGTGATTTGCTTAACAATTTGTGACAAGAAAGGGCGTAAAACTGGCAAACCACATTTAACAAATGTCTCGCTTAGTAACAGAAATTTTGGGCTCAATTGTGGATGTAAGTCAAGGACTATCTGTAATGAATAAGATGCAGAAGCTAAATATAGGATTATTCATCCTCCCTCTCTCTCTCTCTCTCTCTCTAAAACTAGTCATGCAGCAAGCTAATTTTAGAACCTACACATTTTATGGAAGCTTCCCTGCTTAATTGTGAAACACATAATTAAGGTTTTCCTTTCATATATCTCCTTTCTTACTCCATTGCCAAGGATTTCCATAAGGGATGATAAAAAAAATGTCAAGATGGCAGTTGCAAGGGTGTGATCAAAACTCCACCTCTTTTTTGTGTGCAGAGCTTCATTTGCACTGTCACAACCATCATTTTGACCTTTTTGATCATGGCCTGGGTACTTTTTCCCATTGCTTCAAAATTCTCCCATTGCCGGCAATGGACAAAAAGTTGCAATATGTCGCAACACGTCACGTGACGTTGCGAGTTTGACATCCCTATTCTAAGGCCTGCTTCACACAACACATTTAACTAGAGCAATTAAAAAGCCTGACAAAGTCTGATTAGTTGTGACTTTTGTTAGTTTAAAAAAAATATTGGTGTGTTATGCAGACTCTGCTGGATTAATTAGTTTTGATTTGGTGCATTATGTAACCCAGAAGATGGATTAATTGGGTTACCAGGAAAAACATGGTAGGTAAACCCTGACTCTGGATGGTTATTGGGTAACCTCTGAATTCCAAGAACCTGTTTTTTGGCATTGAAATCCAGGTTTAATTGCTTCTCTGTCTCATCCAATAGAACTAGAAGCAGGCTGCTCATGAATAGCAAAAGGCTACCCTCTTTTCTTTTCTTTTTTTTTCAGCATTTCCAAGCAACTCATTACGGTTTTTATTATCATGGGATGGTGGATTGATAGGTAGGTGAGTATCAGACAAGCTCATGTTGTCCTTCATCCCTTTTCAGTGCCAGGAGCGTGGAAAAGAAATAATTGTAAAGCAATAAACCCTGGCCATTGTTTCAACTTATGGCTAATTAAACAAAATTAAAACTAATGAAATGCCTGGGTGAACCTGAAAAATGTTGGGATGATTTCTTTTAAAAAGGTTTTGACAAATATAAAACAAGACAGTCAGATGGTTAGCAACAATTGCTGGGGAGGGGGGGAACCAAGCATGACTTACATCCTTGGTACAAAGGAAAAATGGGGAGACTTAGTGGTAAACCTTTCAGGAATTCAACATTAGTGGATTTGATGTCTGACCAATAAGGCTAATTGTTACAGTGTATGGAAATCTGGTGCCTGGGATTCAAGCAACTATCAGGTCCATCAATTCTACGGCCAGGTATATGAAGTTCTTTCCACTGTCAGTGCTTTCAGTGGGTGTTTTCCGATATAAAAGGAGGTTAATGAGATTTCCCTGGGTGGAGAATTCTCCCCAGCTTATCGGTGGCCTTGTTTGACATGCACAGTGTGGGTATTGCCTTCCTATAACTGTTACTTCTGGCTTGACATATCTTCTTGTTTATGCGGTGGATAAACATCTTTAAAAGACAACTGCAATCGAAATTCCAAGTGGGACGAGATAAGAATTAGTTGCCTGTCTAGTGTTTTTCTATTTATCTCCAAATGTCAGAACTCTGTACTGGAAATTTTGATAGGGAGGCAGCTGCTGTTCCAGGCTAGGAAATTAGCAACGCAGACGGCTGTACGTGAAGAAGGC
This sequence comes from Protobothrops mucrosquamatus, assembly GCF_001527695.2. NCBI lineage: Eukaryota > Metazoa > Chordata > Lepidosauria > Squamata > Viperidae > Protobothrops > Protobothrops mucrosquamatus. The sequence continues at coordinate 31,301 of NW_015390601.1, read as the reverse complement.
TAATTGAATCACCTCACATGACAATAGCTGGGGAATGTGTTTGTCCAAGGTCGAAACAGCTAACAAGTGTGGCTGCAGTCCAGCTCTTTTCCAGATAAGGTTCTTCTTACCAAAAGCTATCCATGCAATATTACCACCGATGCCATAGGCTCTGAGATCCTCAATATGGGTTATACAATGATCCTCTTTTATAGGAACACATCCCACATGATTTAGGCAGATCAGTGTTCTTTTTCACAACACAACTGAACCCTGTTTGCCAAAATATCTTGTGGCCCCAGATGCAAATTCTGAACTTGCTGGTTTATCCACATTGAGTCATGCTCTTCAAGTTTCAGAAAAGCCATTCCATTAAGCTGCAGCTGGATAAAAAAGATATAAGGCTTCTCAACTGGCTTGGCTTAGAAAGCTTCCACTGTCAGCTCTGTTGAAATTGTTTTCTACCAGTAGACAGTATCTAAACACTTGTTACCACTGTTTCTTCTTCTTTTTCTCCTCCTCTGCCTCTTTTTCCTTATATGTCAGTCTTCTACATTATAAACTTCAAGACAAGTCCAGTCATGTATTGATAGAAAATCTTAGCACCGATATACAATAAACAAAATGGCAAAACTCGTAAAATAAACAATAAAAAAGTCTTAATTTTCTGCAGCTGAAAAGTAATAAGTGTTCATGTTTTGTGGGTTTCTCTGTAAAACTTTTGATAGTAAGTTTACTATCAACTGTTGTAATTCAAACAGTTCGGTTAGTGGTCATTTCTACAGTGAGCTTGAGAACCTCTGAATTCCACAGTTTTAAATTCATGTCCATGAATCGGAGAGTAAACCCTAATGAATTCAGTGAGATTTATTTCTAAGTAGACATGAATAGAATTGGGCTGCATATCTTCAGTTTTATCATTCTTCAATATCCCATTCTTTTAAATGCAATTTGCTGTGAAAGGGAACATTTTGTCCCCATTATTCTTTTAAATAATGTTCTTAAGCTGTAAAGGAATTAACAATTGTGTAACTGCTTTGAGTACATGGCATTTAGCTTTCATAATGTGAAATGTGAATAAGCTCTGCTGAATTTAACTGGATTTCCATGTAGTGTGATTCTTAGAAGCAACTAGATTTTACTGCTAGTTAAGTATATGTTAAATGCAATCATACTATAGGTTGGAACAATGGTAGTGCTCCTATTCATTTGTCTCTCTTGAGATTAGTTGCACAATTTCAGATAAACATATTTAGTGATAGGAGTAGCTCCCTCTGAATTTATTTGCAACAGCAAAAATAGGGTGATCTAATGTTGTCTCCTACTGGACACTGATGACTATCAATGCTATTTATTCTTTGGATGTTACTGTCCAAAACAAGCATGTTATACACTTGCCAATCTATATAATTATTTTCAACCAATATAAGCATCATCTGCCAGTAATTTTTTTTCTTCAATCATCCTGGTTACAACATCTAAGGACAGGGTTTTATTGCCTTTCCAATCTGGGGAAGGGAATATTGTTCTTCAAGGCAGATTCTGCAATGGAAAGGACACTTTTTAAGCCCTTTCAGATGATATTGCTTCAAAGAAAAGACCCAAACTATGTCCATCCTATTGGAGTATATAGGGCAGGCAGATGCCATAGGAGAAAGGAGAAACAAGCACAATTGGTAAATAAAGATGTGCCAAGGGCCCTCTTGCAAAAGCTGTCACTCCTCTTCAAGCAGGAGGTATCCAAAGAATTCTCATATTGTGCAATAGTTCTAATCAAGACAGTGTCATATCTATCCCCTTCAAGAGCCAGTGATAAGAGAAGACAGGATCAATCTGGAAAGTAACACAGATTATCAAACTCAGTGAATTCAGATTAGCAAACTCAGTTGTGGAACAGGCACAGAGTAAATCCTTAAGAGAAGGATGAGGGGGGACATGATAGCAGTGTTCCAGTATCTCAGGGGCTGCCACAAAGAAGAGGGAGTGAAGCTATTTTCCAAGGCGCCTGAAGACAGGACAAGAAGCAATGGGTGGAAACTAATCAAGGAGAGAAGCAACCTAGAACTAAGGAGAAACTTCCTGATAGTTAGAACAGTTAACCAGTGGAACAGCCTGCCTCCAGAAGTGGTGAATGCTCCAACACTGGAAGTTTTTAAGAAGAGACTGGATGGCCATTTGTCTGAAATGGTATAGGATTTCCTGCCTGAGCAGGGGGTTGGAACAGATGACCTCCAAGATCCCTTACAACTTTATTATTATTATTATTTTGAGATCATGAGATGCTGGTGTCATTGAATTTGGATCTCCAATAGTAGCAGGGTTATGTCAGCCCCATTAGTACACTAGCCCATGAAGTCAACTCCAGAGGATGGCTAAAACTGTTTTTTATTGATATTGACTATAATAACAGAGTCTTGCAAGTCTGATTGGGTGGTATCTGCTCCTCCCTTTTATAATCTGGTGGATTGGGAGGTATCTGAGTTCTACCTAAAGTTATATGGATATTCTCTAGACTTAAATACTTTAGCCCCTTTTACCTAGGAAACAGAGCTTTCATATCTCTGTCAAGATAATCTTCCTTATTTTCCACATGTTGACTCTAAATTCTGAGAACTGTATGTCCAACACTTCTGAAGTATACTTGGTTGAAGAAGATTGGGTTGAACCATTCATTAAGGTTACACAATTCTTCTTCTGAAGAAGCAACCTGTATTTGCAGTGACTATTTTGAGTAGACCGTGCTATGATTGGACTAATCCAGACCTTCAGATCTGATGCTATTCTTTAAATTCGGGTTCAGATAGACATTGGTTAACCAGTATTAAATTTTAAGGGTTAATTCATACTGCAGAATCAGGAGACAGGAATGCACAAATGATTTCACAAGTCTCCTTTGATTACTTGCTTGAAGAATTGGGGACTACAAAGTTACAGAGTACTCTTTATACACAATCTTTTGATCTGTATGCAGTATCTAGGCCAGGGGTGTCAAACTCAATTTCATTGAGGGCCGCATCAGCATTGCGGTTGCCCTCGGAGGCCGGGTGGGTGTGGCCAGGGTGGGTACAGCCTACTGGGTGGGCGTGGATGGAGTGGGTGTGGCCTACTGGGTGGGCATGGCCAGCTCTACATCGTTTGCATCAAGGGGGCTTGTGGGGGCCTGGGCAGGAGTGGGATAGATCTGAGGGTCTCTGGCAGAAGGGGGTGGGACTGGGGCAAGCGCCATTCCTCACAAAGGGTGACACCTCCCCAGCATGCACCCAGGGGGTGGTGCCGACACGGCAGTGGCTGGTTCCTCGCTGTTTCTAGATGGCCTTGTGGAGCTAAGACTGAATGTGTTTCAGCATAGATGGCCACCACAAAATTGTACATTGGCCAGGGCCAAGGCAGTGGGGCCCATTCCCTCACTGTTTCCAGGATGCTTTGCGGGCCACATGAAACCACTTCACGGGCCACATCCGGCACCTGGCCCTTGTGTTTGACATGTCTGATCTAGGCCCCTCCATATATATGAATGGATATTGTTTTCAGGTCATGCTTGTGATTTCCAGGTCCTGAAGTTGAATATAATTTCATATCAAACTTTCATATCAAAAAGTCATGACTAATGACAAAAGCAGGACATCTAGGAAATGGGATATAGACGAGTGGGAGATGAAATAATCACTGCCAAAGGCTATTGTCATTATTAATGTCTATATAATAGTTTCATTTTATTGCGGTAATAGTTTATGATAATTTCCTATTTATCATTTCTCTCTATGATTTTTGTTGAGTTGTAAATCATTCTTTCTAAGATATCCTCTAGAGAGATGGCACTGAGAAATAAATATTGCCAGAAAATCTTGGTGAAGAGTAACCTACAGTGTTTTTTATTAATATAAGCTATGTTTGATATTTAGACATTTTTTTGTTGAAAATAAAATTGATTTGTGGCCTTGACAGCTTAGTGATGTACTCAGGAGATATTATTTTCAGATGGCATATTCAGAATTATCTCTTAGTAATATTGAAATGCAGCCAAAAAACTCCAGCTTAGCAAGAATAAAACAGGCCATTTTTTCCATCTCTCCACATTTTGAGTCAGGAATTTCTCATCAATTAAATATATGATGATACAAAAATCTTTGTGCTAATATTACAGAGAATCAACAAAAACTATTTGGGACATCAGTAAAAAAAATGTTATTTTTCCTTTCTGATTCTCTTTTTCTATTATACTTCATATAAGCTCAAGGGAATTACTTCCAAGTAAATATTGTATGAGGGGAGTCATGTTAGAGTATGGTAACCAAAATCAAAAAGAATCTGACAACACTTTTCAGATATATGGAGTGGCTAAATTGATATAGAATTTTGATTGGAACGAGAGGGGAGAGAGAGGGTAATCATGTAGAATCAGGTTACTTAAGAAACAGATTACAAGTCGCAACTGCAAAGTGTTGAATCACATTCTGTTTGTTGAGACCTTCCAAAAATAGCTTGATTTTTTTTTGATGTACATCAGTTTAGTTACTCCATGCATCTAATCAAGTCAACTGCAGCTTCAAAAAAGCTTATATATTTGTATAGAATTCATTAGTCTGAAAAACTGCTTTCAGAATCTTTTTGATTCCAAGAATACAGGAAAAGTGAAGGCTGACATTTATTTATGATAGATAGATAGATAGATAGATAGATAGATAGATAGATAGACAGACAGACAGACAGACAGACAGACAGACAGACAGACAGACAGACAGACAGATTATATATTTTATTTATGATAGAGATTTTCTCTATTAAAAGCAATCCCAAAACTAGAATAAAATTAATTAAAAACTAGAAAAATATGTAGTTACATTTTTTAAAAAAAAAATCAGTAACAAAATCTCTTAAAAAATAAATTCCTGTCCTGTGACTCAGGACAACAATAAAAGAAAAGAGAAGATATAGCACTAGCAGTCAACAGAAACCATAACAATGTAGGACATTGATTTTCTTCTCCATCTTTCTACCACATCCTTTTTTTTTGGGGGGAGGTATTTTTTTTGAAAAAAGATTAATATCTGTAGAAAGGGACTGAGTGAACTTTTTAATTGTATTTATGCTTCTCACTGAAACCTGAGTCAACAAATTAGGTAAGCTCATCTAAAGAAGAGCTATTTATCTTCTATTCCCTGCTATACCAGCATCATTTGATTAGAGATGCCGGTCATCACAAACCAACCAATCAACCTCTCTTTTTGGTAATTTAAATATCGGGTACCATTTAAACTGTTGCAATGTTGTTAGCTTGTGGTAACTATACATTCTTTCTTTGAAAAATATAATAAAAATAAAAGAGTAGAAAAACAGCCAGGATTCAAATAATTCCAATTTCTCTAAATGTTAAAAATCAGCCTTTCCCAGCCAAGTAATTTGAATTACACACTGATTTAGTTATTCACATTAATTAATGGAATTTTAGTGATTCCAACAGAAGAGAATACATGTAGCCTAGGACTGAATTGTGGAATGCTTGGTACTCACTGAGCTTAGTTGTTTGCCTGCAGACATTTCATAACTCAATAAGTAGCGTCAACGGTGCTAATGATTGTATGATTTGTTCCCTGTGTATATACAGTATATTAGTTTGCCCTGCCAGTGTTGATGGAGGTATGTTTTTTTTCTTGGTAGTTCCTTCATTAGGGTATTGTTTTCTACTACCGGTAGATCGTTTGACTGATAATAATCCCTGCTTATTTGAGTGTTGGTTGCTGGAGGAGAATCTTTGTTAGCTGTTTCTTCTCTCTGAATGGTATGCAAATGTCCTTTTGGGAGAATATCATTTTCTGCAATGGATACTGGGTAGCTGGACATGTTGATTACTCTTTTGAGTGTAGCAGAAAACAATAAACCAATAAACCAAGGAACTACTAAGGAGAAAATACATCCCCACCAACACTGGCAGAGCAAGCTGCCATATACAAATAGGGAACAAACTCCACACTTATTAGCACTGATGATGTTACCTAGTAGGGTAATGCAACATCTGTAAACAAACAACCAAGTTCAGAGAGCACCAAAGATTCCATGTATTTCACCGAGTCATTGTTAAATTAAAACTTGTTGATTTCCATGTATATATTAGGATTAAGCTTGGATTTCATTTATAGTAATTTATTTTCCATATTTTGTCTTTTTTTGGTCTCTTTGTGATTTATTCATTTACCTTTGGGGCAGGTAAAAGAACAAAATAAATGCATACCTATATGCAATGCAGAGGGAAAACATACTACAAAGAAACAACCAACTTAGATAGCTTAAAATATTTCATTTGACGTAAAAAACACATGCCTAAAATTATCCCATATCTTTTTCTATTAAGAAAAAGATGTTGCTGTAGATCAATTTTCAAGGTTCTGAACCACTAAACAAAAAAAAAAAAAAAGGAGGGGGTTGGGGTTAGTAGACTGACAACTGCTACTCAGTGGTATCCAATGGTGCAAATAGTCTAAATGCAATAAAATGGCTGCTATTATAGTACATTTTATACACATGGCTTCAGGTTATGGCAATAATTATTATCAATATTCCTGCAGAGTTCATTTATTATTCAATTTTGCAAAACAAAACTGATTTTGCTTTTCAAGCAAGGATGACTTTCCCTCATAGTCCGACACCAGTACAACAGAAACCTCTAAATTACTAGAGTTTTGTGTCTTTTACCCATTTTATGATACTGAAGAGAAATTTTATATATATAGTTTAAACAAAGAAATATTTTGCTAAATATATTGTTTTCTGCTACCGAAAACAAAATTTGCTGAAGATGGTGGCTTTTGGAAAGCTGAATCACCTTTACTAGGCCTCATGCCAAATGGAGTCATGCTACTTCCCTGGACCTGCATATTTTTGCTGTAAATAATAGAAACTCTTGCCTGTACCAGTTCACTGATGCAAGAAGGATTCCAACAGCTACAGCAGCACAGTTGGCATGTTAAAATTTTCAGCACTATGCTGGCATTCTGCAACACTTGATAAAAATAGCACAGCTGATGTGGTTTGTAAAAGCTACTCAGCAAGACGGGATATGAAAATAAAACAAATCTTTCTTTTGGAGGGAGGATAGTTCTGAGGGGGGAAAAAGAGCGGGGGGGAGAGAAGGGGAGAGGGAAAGGGAGGAAAAGTATGAGAGTATTTCTCTTTCTCTGCTTTAACAACAACAACAACAACAACAACAACAACAACAACAACAACAACAACAATAATAATAATAATAATAATAATAATAATAATAATAATAATAATAATAATAATAATAATAAAAAATATAAAATCTCCCTCAAGGCAGGCCTGACTGGTGGCAACTTCAGCAACTTTTCCACATATAATTTTTATAGAAGTAGTTTGATGCTGCCTTCTTCTGCCCACACCCACACAAGCCTAGCCCTGAAATCTCTGGTGGTCTCTAAACCAAGCATTAACATCATCTGACACTGAAATTAATCAAGACTGTCCAGCCTTAGTGCAGCTGCCAAGCATTGTTCCCATGCAAATTCCACACAAATGAAGAGGGTTTTCAGGCATAAAGTCAAGTACTGTGTATACCACTAAATATTCCACAAAAGGGACCTGGTATGGCAACAGACATTTTAGCCTTTGGACATTACACCGATCCAGAGGGAGGTGGCAAGGGACGGGGGGTGGGGTGTAAAACCAATGCTATTTGCCATCTATCCTTTTTTCCAATATTAAGACCAGCTTTGTAATGATTTTCTTTCTTTCCAGCTTGCTCAGTGTCATCTGCCAAAGCATTAACATGCAGAAGTAGTTTGTGAACAGTTAACTTCTTGGCTGTTGCCATAATTTCTTAATTGTGTTACTCCTACTTCTTCTGCAAAACAACTCTGTCTTTAACAGCCATCCTTTGCACTAATAAAAGCAACTAATGCAGAGAGAGAGAGAGAGAGAGAGAGAGAGAGAGAGAGAGAGAGAGAGAGAGAGAGAGAGAGAGAGATTTAAATAACCTTGTAAGAAAATATTCAGATGGCCATGGTTGCAATCAATATAAGAAACACATCTTTTTAGAGAGAAACAATTTCATACCAAAAGCAACGAGGAAGCACATTTTCTCAATGAATAATTAAGGGGTGAATTTCAGTAATGCCTGTGGCTAAGAAAAACAACTTTAAACTACACAGAGAGATGCCTAATCTATTTCTACATCATCTGACAATTTCACTTCATAACATCTGCTAAAAACATGCAGTATTTGAGAAACCAAATAAAGCAAACAGTTGCATTATTAAAAAAAATCAAAACCAGCTATATATTTGACTTGGACGAAGCCCTAATTTCTGAGTGAAGCAACAGTATTCAGGACAGGATGGATAGATAGAGTTGATAGCTCAAAATTTTTCTGTGTCCTGATTTTAAAAACTCTGCAAAGCTGCTGCCCCAGTTTAGCATTTTGGAACTCCAACACATTGCATACAGGAATGGTATATTAGTCATCTTGTCCCAAAAATAAAATGGTGTTTTTTTACAGTTGCATAGAATCCCACAGAGGAGAAGGAGAAGAAGATTTGGATTTTATGACATTTTTCCTCAGCTGTCCACAGCTGTGGACAGGCTACAAGAAATCTGAACTCTTTCAAAAGCACTTTTTATGAAAAGGGCTGCTATGCAGTGATCCATTTCATAAGATATATCAGAGACAGTTTGCAATCAGTGATGCTCAGGTATTCTCAGAGGACTGAGAAACATCAAAAAATAACCCTGGGATATATTCTAGGGAGAATCTTCCCAGTGAGAATGGAACTGAGGCTGGTTATTTCCAAAGCCCTGCATCTATCTCAACAGTAGCTGTGTGGTCTCTACCCAGCCCTATTAATAACTAATAACAATATAAATATGCATTGACCAATTTAATCATTTGGGTAGAAGAATACTAAATAATTCTGGAATTGTTTCTTAAATTCCTGAGAAAATCTTTACCTGGGTAAGATCCACTGTATTACAAAGGAAATATTTTGAAGGAAGCCTTTTTAGGAGGTTTCCTAAAAGATTTAAATTCAATCCTGACAAGACTGAATGGGTTTTGTGAGTCTTTGGATCTACTTAAGGACTGATGATGTTTCAACATTAGTTTTAAATTATATAGGGGGCTTCCCCCTTCAGGACCGATGTGCTTAGACTCATGGCTTCTGCTTAATTCAAAGATAACAACTGTGGCTAAGAAGGCTTTTGCAGCAAACCAGTTGTGCTGGACCAAGAGGCCTTTCAGACAGGTAGGCAGGCACATATTGGTCACTTCATGTTTGGACTATTACAATGCATTTTATGTAGTTCTTCCCTTTAAACAAGCAGCACAGTGTGTCCAGAATGCAGCAGCACAACTGAATATTGGCAAGCTGAGTGATGCTAGGCTAACCCTTTGCTCCACAAGCTACACTGAATACCAGTACAGTAGATTTTTTGGGTGCAATTCAAAGTTCTGGCTATGACATATTAAGTAGGCTTTTCATGGCATAAGGCCTGGTTATCTAAATTGTATTCCATAGTTTCTACCCATCCTTTCCAAATAGGCTGAGTTGGCATGGTCCAGCTCCTCTCTATCAAGTAGTGCCATCTGATGGGACTTAACTAGTTCACCTGCTCTTCCACAGCACCTGATCTCTGGAGCAACATTTCCATCTGTCTCTCTCACACACACCACCTACCAGTGTTTGAAGGAGCGCTGAAAAGCTAAGAGACATGTCCTATATATTCTTTTGTTATAGAAATAATGTTCTTTTCTTCTGGATGGGGAGGGGGGTTAACTTATATATATATATTTACTAACAATGTTATTATATGCCATCCAAAGTCAGTACAGAACTGTGCAGCCTTATAAATAAAACAAATAAATGTTATTTATTAATAAGTAAACTAATTAATAAAATCAGGCTGCAAACCATGTGAATAATGTACTGCCAGCTTTTCCTTTGCTGATGGCATTTGAATGGGGAGCATATTGAATAGGGAACATATTAACTGACAGCTGATGCCACAGTTTAAATTTCACTTGCAGCTGATAGTTAGAAAAGTGATGCCTTGATTCTTTTAAACATGCAGTGTCTAACCACCTAGATAATGAAGAATGCTTTGGAAAATGTAACACATCCCAGGGTTTGCTGAATAAATTGAATTCAGGGCTCCCAAGATTTTAAAGGGGAGAACCTCACCATCACCTTCCAATCTTCATCATGGACCATTTGGCTGGTAAAGAGCCCGGAGCATGATTTTGAATAGGCAAGACTGTTCTTCCTCTGAATGGAAACAGATTCCATTCTTGGTGTAAAACAGATAAAATACACAGAGATTTTAGTTGCAAAGATCACTTTTCCATCGGTATTTGCTTGACAGCAGCAGATGATCTGTGGGCAGAAATAACTTAATCGTGGCTTATGGAAGGCATCAACTCATTGATTATTCAATAGTACTGCAAGTTTCAAATATAATCTGCAGTCAGACAAGACTGTTTTATGCCCTCTCTCTTCTCTTTCTCGTGATTTGATAACGCCTGAATTAATAAAGGCAAAAATAACAAAATCATAAGATCCATGGATCTACTGTATAGAAATGGCAGAGTCCGGGTGTTGGCACTGCCAAAGCTCAGAAGGCTCCTTTACCCAGGAGATATCAAGGGAGGCTGAATGTTTCCAAAACAGGTTGAAAGCATCCAAGATTATCTTCACTTCCCTCTGATTTGATATGCTGACACCAAAGACTAAATAGATTTGTCTTGTCTGAACAGCAGCAACAAAAGTACCTTCATTCTCACTCTTTGAAAAGAGGGGGAGGGAAATGGTAACCTTATAGCTGGAAATTCAATAAACCTATTATCATCCTTGCTATACAACTGTCAACTAGCTTTTTCCTTTTAGAAACTGAAACTCAGGATCTGCGGGAAGGTTAGGACAATTCCTTCCAATAAGGAAACACAGTGGCACTTCCTTTCCCAATCCCTAGCTTTTGCAGCTGCATCTCAGATGAGCCAGAAAATCACCTCTGCTGTGCAACAATGCTGACATGATGGAAACATAGAGAGCTGCTTTCAAACTGGCTATAAATTTCTCCAAAGAGCTTGGATGGATAATCTGTGAATATTGCTTAACAATATTTCTATTAACCCCAACCAATGTAAGCAACCATGAAAGGTGCTGGGAGTTGTAGTTTGACAGTACCTGTACGGTCACAGGTGGTCCATAAGAACTTAAGAACCCTTGCTGAATCAAATCATGGACTCATCTAGGCCAATATTGTGTTATGTATGAAATAAGAGAGTTTACTTCTAGCCTTACAAACATGACTGGCACTGGACTCAGTTCTCCACTTTATATAGTCCGTTCAGAAAAAAAGGAATTATTCCTGGCCCTAAACAAAGCCCCACCACCCTCAATCCTTTACTTGCTTTATTTAAAGAATGCTGTCTTGATTCAAGAAGACAGCATTAGTACTCTGTCCCTTGATAAACTTTTCCAGTTCCCTTTCAAACCATGCAAATGAATTGGTGTTGTCCCAAAGGTTGGCAGCACTTATTATTGATAAAAGGATTTGTTTCTGTTGAACCCTGAATTAATTTCAATAGATGCCCTTTAATTCTTACATTGTGAGAGAGGGAGAAAATCTCTCTCTCTCTCTCTCTCTCTCTCTCTCTCTCTCTCTCTCTCTCTCTCTCTCTCTCTCTCTCTGTGTGTGTGTGTGTGTGTGTGTGTGTGTGTATGTGTGTCTGCTCTGTCTCTGTCTCTCTCTCTCTGTCTTATTACTATCTATGTTTTTATATATCTTTCATTATCTTCCTTATCCTCTTTCAGTCAAACCTAAAGAGTTCCTATTATGGTCTTTCCTTATAGAGGAGCTTCTTCAGCCACCTAGTGATTTTATCCTTTTTTCAAGCACCATAATATCTTTCTTAAAAAGCAATGCTCAGAATTTTATACACTGTTTCATGCATGATCTCCTTATAGCTTTCTTTAAGGACATGATCCTATTAGTAATTCTATTTCAATTCTCTTCCTAATGTTTCCAAGCATGGTATTTACCTTTTTCTTATGGCAGCCATACACTAGTTGACATATTCACTGAGGTGTCTGCTATGACTTCATGATCCCTTTCCTGACCATCCCTACAACTGTATCCTAAAGTTTTTGTGTTTATATAAGACCCAGAATAGACCATACTGTTCCCAGTGTTCCATATAATACTCTCCTTGCAACATGGATTGACTTTACGCCAATGTGGTTAAACAGGAGCTTGGATCTAGTGATGGTAACTTGCCAGTTTTATACCTTCTTGTTGTGGAGGGTCTTTTCCTTTTGTAGGGCTTAGGAAAGATAGAACATAGGTAGAATGTTGGGAAGACCTAGGATAAAGTATTTGACTAATATAGAAGCAAAGCAATATATTGGAATTTGTTATTCTCTACATTTGTTATTCCAGTTAACCTGGAACTCTGCCTATTGGGATCTCAAATTATTAGCAAGATTTCATATGTACACTGTCTTTTTTAAAAAGAATAGAGACCAGGAAGAGGCAGTACCCAGCATGTTTGTACTCAGCTACCGAATAGGATTTCTGGGATAGCTAAATTCTTCATCATGTTAATTGTTTGAATTAGAATATCATAAGCTTTGTGAGGGGATGGAAAGCTGGCCACTGTTATGCTCTTACTCTGGCATTACCATAAAAAAACTACAAAATTGGATGCGTTCTATCTGTACTCTGTGATTTCCCAAGACACAGAAGAAAATATACCTGATGTAACTGAGACTGGAACTGTGCCCATATTATAGTAACAGATCAGCTGCTGCTGAAAAAGGTACTATGTTTATTGTATTGACTAAAAAAGCAGAAGTGTTATGAGCTTGAGCCAAGTTTTTGTTCATATTTATCCAAGTCAATTGTACAGAAAATATCTTTATATTGATGGAGAAGGAAAGGAATTTAACATGGCTGCATAAATGGATTTTATAACCTCGAGAAATAGCTAATGGTTTCAGAAGCCTTTATTTTTTTTCTGATAATGCAAGCATTATCTCTATCAGTGGCAATTATATAGCTCTATTCTTAGGCATGAGCCTGTGTAGGCATTAGTTTGCACACAAGCAAGGCTAAAAGAGAGGGGTGGTATAAGGCCAGACTGCTGCTAAAGATCTTTGCCTATTTAGTAGATTCATCTGAAATGGCTTGGAGTTACACAATGGGATGTTTGGTGCCCAGTGGTGAAACTGTTCCCCCCACTGAGGCAACAAGGCAAAGCTGTTTGTCTCAGTTATGAGATTCATTCCATTTGGATCCTCAACAACTAAATGCAATAGCCAAAAAAAGGCAAGAACGACTCCAGCTATTAGAATGGGAGAAAGCCTCAGAAGCAAGGCAAAGTAAAGAAACAAGGGTACTTTAGATTTAGAAGTGAGGGAGGACAAATTGCTTTACAAAGCAGCTTTAAAGAAATGCTTTGCTTGTTACATTGATACCATTCCCAGCTCTGCATAGACCTGCACAGTCTAAAGCTCATTCTAGGGTCCTCCTAACTCATGACACCTGCTCGATGAGCAGATAGCAATTGTGACTAGGAGGGCTTTTGCACAGCTTTATCTTGTGTGCCAGTTGCACCTTTTCCTGGATTGGTTGGTCTTGCTTACAATCACTCATGTGCCAGTCACCTTCAGATTGGATTGCTGCAATGTGCTCTATATAGAGCTGCCCTTGAAGAATATTCAGAAGATTCAATTGATACAGAATGCAGTGGCATGGGCAATTATGTGCATGGGCAGTGCATGTCATACCTCTGCTCTTCAAGATGCATTGGTTGCCAGTTTGCTTCCTGGTCTAATTAAAAGCACCGGTTTGAATGTTTCACGGCATGGGACCAAGTGATCTGAGGCAGCTATCTCCAGTTACAACAGCCCACCCTGTTGATCTCACAGAAAAGGCATTCTGCAAGTAACTAGGGATCTACATCTGGTGGGCCCCAATAAACCTGCCTTCTTTGCTGTGTCACTAACCTCATGTAACATCTTTCCCCTGAAATTAGATTGGCCCCATCCCTTTTGGTTTTTTGAAAGGTCCTCAAGATCTGGAAATGCTGCCAGGTCTGGAACTCCTAGGGAACTGGAGATTTGTCTTGATGGTTCCATTGCTGAGAAGGCCCTTTTTTTTATCTTCCCTTCACCCACGGTTAGTATTTTATTTTTATGTTATTACTGTAGTATGTTAGATTTTTATCTGCTTTATATTTGCCGTATCATTTATTGTTGTGAGCCACCCAGAGGTGCCTTTAGTAAGATGGGCAGCTACGTAAATTTGATGATAGATAGATAGATAGATAGATAGATAGATAGATAGATAGATAGATAGAGACAGACAGACAGACAGACAGACAGACAGACAGACAGACAGACAGACAGACCTAATATTGTATTGCCCTTTATTCATTCCTCCCTCTATCCATCCCTCCTACTAGATTTATATGCATGAATATGAAATCGGTGTCCAACTGCACTGATTTGGATTCACTTCCTATTCGATCTGCTTCTTCATTTCCAATGCTTACATAAGGTGACGACTTTAGTCCAACTTGGCTTTTTCACCTATGTCTCCCTAAACCAGGGGTAGGCAACCTTGGCTCTTTTACGACTTGTGGACTTCAACTCCCAGAATTCCTGAGCCAGCATGGCTCAGCTTGGAAACCTCTCCCTTTCCCCTCAGCATGGCTGGCTCAGGAATTCTGGGAGTTGAAGTCCACAAGTCATAAAAGAGCCAAGGTTGCCTACCCCTGCCCTAAACAAACAAGAACCTGGCATGCACACAGTGCAGTTCTAGAGAGCACCTGGTGCCAGACCTAGCAGAATGCTTCAAAGTGCTAAGTTACTCTGGGTGAGAGCTCCAGCACTTTTTTCAGGCCAAAGGTTCAGCTTACCTCACCAAGACAGGTGGAATAAGGCCAAACATTACATTTGGTTCAGTTTAATTTTAATGAATTGATTAACTTTATTTTTTGTTTCAATATAATTTAAATTGGTTATCTTCCACATATTTAGCAATTTTCTTCAGACATATTAATTACTGCAGCTTGGTGGCAACATGGGGGAAAGCTCTGGGGAGGCTGCAAACAAGACTGTCATGTAGCCCCAGCCTCCTTTGCTGTAGGGGCTGGGATGGGTTAAAATGCTCTTTGAAGATTAACTTTGAAGATTAACTGGCAGGGGATTTGGTGGAGGGGGAGCGATGAAGATGCTTTCTCTCTTTTCGTTCTCTCTTACTTGAGTGGAAGTGACATCTGATATCTTTCCTTTTCTATCTTGTTGAGAATAACGTACTAAAATCATACTGTAAGAAGGCATCCATGGAAGACACACAAACACATATAGTACTGAAAGTTCTTAAGATACCTTTTTAGATACTAACATTTTTAAATGCAGAGTGTTCCAACAAGTCTGAAAATTCAATATTAATCAGGTTTCCCTCAGCTTTTATGACCAGGCAGAGTGTAAAGGAGAATAGACCTAGTTATTGTCCTGGGGAGCGTCCACCCACTCCAAAATATATTCCTCATCATTGAAGCAGTGAGAAAGGACAGTTCTGTACATCAGTTCTGTAATGTATTGGTCACAACTGTTTTGAATCACTTGCTTGATGTCTAATCACTTCTTTGAATGTCTGACCTAGATTCTGTTGTTATGTAACCGCTGCTGTTACTTGTTGCTGTCTCAACACTCATCTCGCTTAATGCCTTCAAGAACCGAATACTTAACAAGTTCCATCATTGGTGCAGAATTTGTTGAAGGTAAGAGGGGATTTACTTCCAGGTAACCACAGTCCCTGATAGACCACTGCTTAGCTAATCTTCACCTTTGCTTTGCTTTTGGTTTTTCAGACTTCTTTCCATTTTAAACACATTGTGTTTAAAAGAAAATCATTTATTTCTGACTGAAGATTGAATTTCTCAAAAGCGATCTTAACTGTCTTCGTTCTTTGAGCCCACGTGCATTAACCAATAGGGTTTTTGCTGGGTGAGAATGCATAACAAAGAATTATTTAGTACACATTATACTGTTGGAACCCTTGCAGAATTCAGCTGTTTGCTTAAAATGTCATGGTCATGCTTCAAGTAAGAGGGTTTTGTTTATTCTTTCCTTCATTTTTTTAAAAATTCCCAATGCATGACTATCTCATTTCTTTTTATGAGAAAATAGAAATACTTGAGATGCTTCACATCAAACACGCTTCATATTAAATAGGCTCCGCTTTCTTCAGTGTGTTGTGAGTTGTAAATCCAAGTTGTGTGGATATGGAAACTCAGAAAGCACGAGCGGTAGAGAGGCTTTACCACAGTCGGTGACCACTCTATTTCTTATCTCTTCATGTTCTATAAAAGCACCAGAGAATATGTTGACATATGCCTGTCCTGAGGGAGGGCACAGATTGAAGCTGCTTAATTCCTCCCCCCGCCCTTATATTCCGTATAAAATTCTCTAAGAACATGTCAAACAAATTATCTGGGACATCAACATTACCTCAAGAAAATAAGGAAGACAAGATAAACATGATATCATATCATCAGCTGTTCAACATTATTTTCCAGAGACCAAATGTCTAACTATTGATAGAATCATACAGCAACATTAAAAAGCCAAAGTAGTTGAGCTACACTGCGAATTCTTAGAAAAATGAAGGTGAATACAGTTGGTAAGGAGAATCTAGTTTTGCTGTTTGATATTTTATCTGATTTCTACCCTAAAATTGCAACCCTATGAGCCATGGAGGATACCTGCCAATGGAAAAATCAAATTTTCTTCTCTAGTGATAGAAAGAGATATGGAAGATGAACATTTGAAAAATTATGCAACTGGTTTTACTTTCTACTGAAACTCGATTGTTGGCAGGGGAGAACAAGCATGTAAATAAATTGCATTTATTTATTTTGTGGATGTTTTTACTGTTTTAATGTTTTTAAGTGGTTTTAATTGTTTTGTATTTTAGAATTATAAGCCACCCAGAGTCACTTGGTTGAGTTTGGTGGATATAGAAATTGAATATATATATATATATATAAATAAATATTAAAAAATATTACCAGTCCAATACTCTCCGTTATCCTCATAAAATAGAGCAGTCTAAGTTATCTCTGAAACTGATTTGGATGAGTTTCTATTGTTCCATTAAAGCAGAAAATAGGTTTATTTTAAAGGTCGGTCAGAGGGAAAGAGAAAGCAAGCTTCAAAATGGCGTTTTACAAGGATGCCTGAAAAGCTCATATGATTTTTCTACCATCATTTTTGTATCTTCCAAAAAAATCAGGAAAAATGCCAGGAAATTCAATTCAAGAGTAGAATGATGATAGCCACTGCAAAGAACAACAGTTAATGACTGTTCACCACTTTCAATAATCTGTCAAATATACAGTTTCTAACACACATACACATTGTCAAAAGCAGATTAAACAAAGCCTGCCAACAGCAGACTTCTATGTGTATTTAGTCACAAATAATTCAATCTCTGCTCAGTATGTGCAGAGGGACTAGGGATTTTTTTCACACTTTAGACTACAATTAATGCAGACATAAACTGAACAATCAAATAAGTGGGGAAGCTTCATTTCTAGAAATATTCAAATACATTTTTCCTTGCATTCTGTGTTGGAAAAACGGCATGAATGTAACTTTTTGCATCTTTGACCAATTTTAAGTTTATTTGGAAACCAGTCTTGGATTTTTTTGCTAGAAACTGAGAGAAAGGAAACTTTGATTTGGGGATTTGATGATTAGATTTAGATGAGATTATAGAAGTCATGTAGTCTATTAATTTTAGAGTAAAAGTTGGATGTATCTTTATCATTACCAAAGAAAGGTGGAAGTCATTCTTTTTTTTCTTTACTTTTACTTTTTTGCACTTCTATTTTACTTTCTGCCTGATTCTTTTTTATTTTCTTTTTTCTTGCTTATTTACTTTTTATTCACATTTTTTTTGCATTTAATAAAATTATATACATAATTTTGTGTGCTAAATTTTTTTGAATTGCTAACAAAGAATTAAAGAGAGACTGGGATAGCTATTTTGAGCTAATTAGCTCTCATCAGCCAGCCATACCTCCTCCCATATTTGGGCTGACAGGGTGCATCAAAAAAAACACTCAAGACATAATTTTATTTCTATAACATCTTATTTCTATAATACCTTAGAGCTGTTCTTTTGAGGTGATGCCCACTACAATTGCCATGCATTGCTAGGAAAAGATCTGTTTCTTTTGTAGTGTTGCATGTAGTTGCTACACCGCACACTAAAATGCTTTTTTGCCTTTAGATCCAAAGTGTTGCTCAGCCTTAATAATTAATCACTTCCCCAATGCCTGTTTATTTTTCCTAATGGAGAAAAATCTAGAAAAAAGAATCATACAATTCCCTTTGCTGCCTAGTAAGATGCTTTTAGATTACTTAGCAAGGGGTTTCTCTTTTTAGTCAAGCCATCCATGTAGCATAAGCAGTTATCAATTCCACATGTGTTATGTTCTGCATTATAGTTAAAGATCAGCAACCTGTTTTCTGGGGAGCAAAACTGAATGTCATTACATCTACACCCCCCCCCCCAATAATCAGGTCGGCCAAAGATTCTTAAAATCACAACTAGGTCAATGGAATATGTTCACCACCTCTAATTTTGTCTTTTGAGTGGCCTTCACCAGCTTACAAGATTATCAGAATCAATATTCAAGTGAGTGGTCATATAAATGGAACAAATAAATTCATAAGATAGCCTGAGCTGGCTTTTTCAGGAACCAAATAGATTGTAGCAAAAATTCTTAATGTTTTGCTGCTAGTTGTTTTGTTTGTTCACTTATTAAACTGCATAATGGGTGGAGGAAGAGGCTTAGAAGGGATTCCCCCTTCCCTAAAGTTCTTAGACTATAAAGGACATGGTGAGAGATTTGTACTTTCAGACTTATAAGATTTTCTTAATTTAGGCTTCCAATAAAATAGAATTAGCTCATCTGGCCTTATTTCATGTCTGGTCTACCTGGGAAGGGTAGACCAGATAGGAAATATGGGATCTTTTTCAACTTTCCAGTATACCTTGCTGCCCTGGGTTTTCATGGTGATCTTCCCTACAACCTGGCCTGATCTTGTTTAGTTTTAAGAACAGCAAGAATCAATTGGTAAAGAACATGGAATTCAGTAAAGAACATGCAATTATCAAACCATTGTTTGCCATAAAGAACTAGCTGCAGTTGACAATGAAAGCGTTGTTCTTTCATCGTAATTTTCCCCCTTGTCTTTATAACATAAGCTCTTTCAGGGCTGGATAAAGAGAAATAAATGGGATACTAATTATTTTCCCTTTTTCTGTTTTGTTTTTTCTTATTATCTCTACAACCTCTTTTCATTACATTCCTTTAACCAAGCAAAGCAACTAACATTTAGTTCTTTTTTCCTTCCAGTTTAATCCTCATGTGTTCATATAGATAAATCTTGTATAATTAGCTTTAGCTTTGGGAAAATTGTTGTGCCTGAAGGGAATGAAATGATGCATTGCTCTCAAGTGAAAGAAACTTAAGCAGCTGCATCAAAGCACAAATATTTTACCCAGTAATCCATAGCAAAAGGACAAATTTTTCATTTTGACTATCATCAGGTAGAGGAACCCATAGAAAAGGTAGAATCAGGTCACAATTTTCTTCAGTAGATAGCATAAGTACACACTAATGACACTTTTTTCCCCCTGAATGTCCACAGCTTACAATGGCTGGTTCGTGAACTTTATTAAGCCATACTGTGATTTGTTTGGATTTAGCTTATCATGGTTTGTGAACTCAGTCATTATGGTTTTGCAAATCATGCTTTTTGACTGAAAGGGTAAAACATCATCAGTGCGAGCCAGTGAGTTTATGTTAAGGTAAATAGGGAGGGGTAATCACTGACAGCATGATTGTGTAAGCTATTATATGTACCTGAATCTCAGAGAAACCATATCTCTCAAAACTTCAAAAAATTCATGGGAAATATGATCACCCCATTATCCAGGGCTTTTTTTGTCATAGAACGCCCAGAACAGAGTTCTGGCACCTTTTTTGGATGGAACCTTGTAGGGTAGGCAAGGCGGGTTGTATGACATGTGTATGTTCCGGCACCTTTTT
>NW_015390601.1:7753-10036 GCF_001527695.2 Protobothrops mucrosquamatus | reverse complement strand
ATATATATATATATATATATATATATATATATATATATATATATATATATATATATATATATATATATATATATATATATATATATATATTATATATATATATATATATATATATATATATATATATATATATATATATATATATATATATATATATATATATATATATATATATATATATATATATATATATATATATTCAAAATTTGGACAATCATACATATATATATATATATATATATATATATATATATATGATTGTCAGTGTACAGCTTTTACTAATATTGTATTTGTTTTCAACAGCCAAGAGACCTGTCCTGGCCTATGTGTAACATGGCATCAAGAAAATGAATTGCTGGTGCCTCATAGCTTTCTGATGTATAAATGATAATAAAGTAATTTCTATTTTTCCCCACTGGTGACCATACTATGATTCTTTTCATCATCTAAATCAAGGGTCCCCAAACCCCGGGCCATGGCCCTCTATCACACTGCGGCCTGTTCAAAACCGGGCTGCGGGAGAGATAGGCAAGCACACACACGTGAAGCTCCACTCGTGTGAGTGATGGCCAAATACATGTGAGTGCACGAAGCTCCATTTGCATGACCGGAGGGTGCTTGCACTTGCAAGTGGAGCTTTGCATGTGAGCGCAAGTGCCTGCCGCTTGTGTTGAGTGGAGCTTCGCGAGCAAGTGCAAGCATCCTCTGCTCACACATGAAACTCCAAACACCAGCCATTTGCATAAATGGAGCTGTGCATGTGCATATGCACCTGCCACTCACTCACACACACACACACACACACACACACCCCTCACACTGGGTCAGGCCGCCAAGCTGGAAAGGTTGAGGACCGCTGAAATAAATGAAGAAGCATTATAACGTGCACTGTGTTTAGAATGAGGAGTCCAAATAGCTGCCAGGATTTACAGTTAGATCAGAAGGGAAGGGCACATCAGAACTCATCAAATCTTATTGTGTAAGCTAAAACAGAATGTCACTTATACTTGATGTAAGTACCAAGACAGAAAAGCCACTCATATTTTTCTTCTGCTAAGGAGGGGCCAATGCCCAATATGGAATGATTCAGTGTAGAAGATGCTTCACTGAAAATATTTCATTATAATTTTTCCTCTACCCTCCACAGATTTTAAAAGCTAGCACCAGTCTTCACCTTTTTTCAACCCTTCCATCTCTTCTTTCCCTGGTCAGCTGGGGGCAGGGTAGATAAGGGAGATAATTTCAAATCAAATAACTAAAAAGGGAATTATTCTTCTTAATCTCCTGTCAGTAGATAATGGTCTCAGTCAGAATCAATCTCCTAAAACCTTGCAAGGGGTTCAAGTTAAAAAAAAATGCAGCTACATTTTGTGGATGTATTAAATTTCATATAGTATGTTGGACCCAAAAAGGAATGGCTTGTTAGTCATCACCAGATGTACCTGCAGATATAATATTCTAT
The DNA here is from genome assembly GCF_001527695.2 of Protobothrops mucrosquamatus. Classification (NCBI taxonomy): domain Eukaryota; kingdom Metazoa; phylum Chordata; class Lepidosauria; order Squamata; family Viperidae; genus Protobothrops; species Protobothrops mucrosquamatus. The sequence continues at coordinate 8,574 of NW_015390601.1, read as the reverse complement.
CTAGAAATTTCATTATATGGATCTGTCGGTTTTTTACTAGCTACAGTTATAACTAGGAAGTCTTACAACAAGCAAGTAAGATGACTCAGCTATACTAATGGATATCAATCTCAAAGATGCTTTTTCAAAAGGCAACTAGACTTTGCTTTTCCTTGAAGATGTTTCACTTCTCATCCAAGGAGCTTCATCAGTTCTGAAAAAGTTTCTTGGATGAGAAGCAAAACATCTTCAAGGAGAAACAAAGCCCAGTTGCCTTTTGAAAAAGCACCTTTAGGACAATCAGGCCCTGGATGACTGAGAATCTCCATAGACAATGGATGTCAAGTAATGCATCATTCATCCATGATCTGTTAGTGGATGGGCAAGTCATCCTCTTGTTTAGGCTACAGCATCAATCAGAATGACGATGATCCCTAACTGTATATCTCTATCCAAACTTGCAGGAGATATTGTCAGGAAGATAAGCAATGCGATGGAATGGAACAGGCTAAAGTTGAACACAAGAAAAACAGTGCTTGGTTCTTGGACTTTACCAGTGTTCCCTCTTGATCTGAAACAGCAGGTCCATGACAGCAGGTTGTAAACACGTAGCTACTACTACTACTACTACTACTACTACTACTAATAATAATAATAATAATAATAATAATAATAGTAAAGTTGGAAGGGACCTTGAAGGTCATCTAGTCCAACCCCCTGCTCAGGCAGGAAACCCTATACCATTTCGGACAAATGGCTGTCCAGTCTCTTCTTAAAAACTTCCAGTGTTGGAGCATTCACCGCTTCTGGAGGCAGGTTGTTCCATTGGTTAATTGTTCTAA
>NW_015390601.1:0-6682 GCF_001527695.2 Protobothrops mucrosquamatus | reverse complement strand
ATAATAGTAAAGTTGGAAGGGACCTTGAAGGTCATCTAGTCCAACCCCCTGCTCAGGCAGGAAACCCTATACCATTTCGGACAAATGGCTGTCCAGTCTCTTCTTAAAAACTTCCAGTGTTGGAGCATTCACCGCTTCTGGGGGCAGGTTGTTCCACTGGTTAATTGTTCTCACTGTCAGGAAGTTTCTCCTTAGTTCTTTGATTGTTTCTCTCTTTGGTTAGTTTCCACCCGTTGCTTCTTGTCCTGCCTTCAGGCGCTTTGGAGAATAGCTTGACTCCCTCTTCTTTGTGGCAACCCCTGAGATATTGGAACACTGCTATCATGTCCCCCCTCGTCCTTCTCTTCATTAAAGTAGACATACCCAATTCCAGCAACTGTTCCTTATATGCTTTAGCCTCCAGTCCCCTAATCATCTTTGTTGCTCTTCTCTTACTGATAGACAGTTGGCCACCATGACCAGGTGAGCCTTTGCACAATTCTGACAGATGCACGGATTGCAACCCTAATTTAACTATAAGCCTTTGCTGGTTTTAAGCTTTAAAGCACTACAAGAATAAGCACTAATCTCCTTGCAGGACTTGTAATCCACTTTCAAACCAATCAACTAATATGTTTCAGAAGAACACGCTAGCGATACTCCTATGCTTCAATCAGTGGATTGTGTGTTCTAGTGCAGCCTTTCCCTTGATTCGCATGATTGGCTTCCCACAAACCACTAAAAACAGAATTATTCCAGACAGCATTTTGGGCATCAAGTAGTGCCATAAATTTTTATTGGTTCTGTATTTTGAAATGTTAACTGTTGACTGCTTATCTTCATTTTATTTTATCTGGGTATTATGGATGTTTCATTGTGTTGCTTTAAACTGTAGCTTTTGTTTTTATTTAATATACGATAGATGTTTTATTGTATTGTTGATGGATGTATTATAAATTACCAAATATCTCTTTAAATGTGGTGGAGCATGCATGTAGGAACAAATGATATTTGTGACTTACAAAGGTGGATTGTACCTTTGAGATGGATTATTTTAAAACAGGGGTGTCAAACTCGCCATGTCACATGACGTGTCGTGACGTATCGCAACTTTTTTCCCATTGCCGTGTGGGCGTGGTTGCAGCATGACGCATTTGGCCCGCAGGCTGGCAGTTTGATACCCCTGTTTTAAAACCTGCTTTGTGAGAAAAAAAGGGGGGAGGGGCAATAAAAGGCTGCTGCTATTTTGAATTGGAGAAATGTCAGGGATGTTAACCAGAATTGATTTGGGTTATAATGAAGTCAGATCTCGGTGACCAATTAGGATGAAGAAGAAATTGTTTAGCTTGCATTTCCTATGTCCTTATGCTATAATGTATAATCTGCTCTACTATTATGGGCAACCTGCAGCCCCTGATTTCAAACAAATCAGTTCAGACCACTGATCAGTGCAATCTAATTAGTTCAAACCACTGACAAGAACAATCACTTATAATTTAGTACTTGGAGAGAGGGGGAGGGAAAGAAAGTGTAGAGCTCCAAAGAAAGAAGACTGTCAGTAAACTCAAAAGATTGCCTGCACTCAGCTCAGCCCTACCCAGTCTGTTCAAGTCCTGCTCATTAACTTGCAGTACTTTACCAATTACTTAGAAGAGAATATAATTTTCAGCTGAAGAAACATTGCCCATGAAACAAACATCATTATGCTATGATTGTTGCATTTTTCCAAATGTTTTGATGCAGTTTTGCAAACCATAACACATGCAAAAGTACATATTGATGAAAATAACAATGTGTCTCTATAACATGTTTTCATTATCTATTAGGAAAATGGTGTATAAAATCCTTATACTGAGCAAAGTACACACAAATGTAGCAGGTGGTTCTATTCAGATTTGTTTTAAATGAACAAACAAAACAAATGTCAGAAATGGGATACAGTGAAATTAAATTAACTGAGCATGAGCTTGATCGATTTGTCTAATTTAGGTCTGAAAATCAAGGTGGATTTCTAAACAGCTTTTAATTAAAAGTAAACAATAAAAAAAAGGAAATGAATAATTTGAAAACAATTGCTTGTTCATTCCTCATAACCTCAGTTTTTTTTTGTTCCAGGAGGGAACCCACAGGGCAAGGTGAAAAAAATCAAGAAAACAAACTGAAGCCTCATCCATTTTTATGTCACATGTGGAAAGCACTTAAAAGGGGATGGGGCTTAAATCACATGGTTGGAGTGCCATCTTGACTTTATTTCCCCTACCCCACAATCTTCTTTGAATGTACCATGAAAATGAGTTTTGTCTAAGGATCTTAGGCTTCAGATAACTGTTATACAACAACAGTCTAGTTCCATTTTATGCAAACATCAGTCCACAGGAAGTTATGGTTTGTTCATCTTGATTGGATTCCTACTTTTTCATGGCATCCAGAGTACTGAACAATCCCAGGTGGTGGTAGCAACGGAAAAATGTTGATAAATCATGATGGTTGGTGATGAATATGCAGATCTCAATTCTCTAGACTTTATGAACAATGACTCTGCAATGTAGCTGAAATATAACTTTCCAGTTCCTCACTATTAGCTGGGATTGCTAGCTGGGATTACTAGGACTTGAGGACCACCAGTTCTCAACCTTAAAAAGGAAGAATTCAGAATATAGTCTTCTGAAAATGTCGCTGACAGATCTGTTGACAATATCCTGCAACTTTGAATACTGGAGAGTAAAGGGTAATGTCTGATGTGCACAAATCAAGGTTATAGCAGTTTGTGCTCGAATATGCAATAATGCCTGACAGGTCAGAACAAACAATGCTTGAAAAACTTATTCTCAAAGCTTGCAGATGTTGCAGCCATTTAAATGATATTATGTATTTCTAAATTGGGCTTTCTTTTTCTTTTTCCTTCTGTCAGGTTGACAGTTTTTAGAGACATTACAGTGATAGAAATTCACACTGTTTTATATATGTATATATAGATTCATGCCAAAGTATAATACTTACCCGATTTACCCATTATAGCTAGATAACAAGATCCAAAAAGTAGATGGCATAAGAATATTCAGTCTACTAGTCCTCTTTAAGTGCTTACCATTCCAGGTAATATTCAAACGGAAGACTAAAAGAAGATTCATATTTGGATATGTGCAATTGATTGGTTTTCTAATCACTTTCTAGGCCTAATACATGAGATGACCCCAGAAAAACATGATATTTTCATACTAGCAAATTGTGACTTAATAATTAGTATGCCACACCAGTATGAAATGATATGTCTTGCTTACATCTGTAGATTTCCAGCTTCCTGCTTCCAGTGAGGAATATTTGCTTCACTCATGCTTCTCCTCCTTATCTTTTTCCATTGTGATGTTGATTCATTTNCATCTAGTCCAACCCCCTGCTCAGGCAGGAAACCCTATACCATTTCGGACAAATGGCTGTCCAGTCTCTTCTTAAAAACTTCCAGTGTTGGAGCATTCACCGCTTCTGGAGGCAGGTTGTTCCATTGGTTAATTGTTCTAACTGTCAGGAAGTTTCTCCTTAGTTCTAGGTTGCTTCTCTCCTTGATTAGTTTCCACCCGTTGCTTCTTGTCCTGCCTCCAGGCGCTTTGGAAAATAGCTTGACTCCCTATTCTATGTGGCAGCCCCTGAGATATTGGAACACTGCCATCATGTCCCCCCCCCCCCGTCCTTCTCTTCGTTAAACTAGACATACCCAATTCCAGCAGCCGTTCCTTATATGCTTTAGCCTCCAGTCCCCTAATCATCTTTGTTGCTCTTCTCTTACTGATAGACAGTTGGCCACCATGACCAGGTGAGCCTTTGCACAATTCTGACAGATGCACGGATTGCAACCCTAATTTAACTATAAGCCTTTGCTGGTTTTAAGCTTTAAAGCACTACAAGAATAAGCACTAATCTCCTTGCAGGACTTGTAATCCACTTTCAAACCAATCAACTAATATGTTTCAGAAGAACACACTGGCGATACTCCTATGCTTCAATCAGTGGATTGTGTGTTCTAGTGCAGCCTTTCCCTTGATTCGCATGGTTGGCTTCCCACAAACCACTAAAAACAGAATTATTCCAGACAGCATTTTGGGCATCAAGTAGTGCCATAAATTTTTATTGGTTCTGTATTTTGAAATGTTAACTGTTGACTGCTTATCTTCATTTTATTTTATCTGGGTATTATGGATGTTTCATTGTGTTGCTTTAAACTGTAGCTTTTGTTTTTATTTAATATACCATAGATGTTTTATTGTATTGTTTATGGATGTATTATAAATTACCAAAGATCTCTTTAAATGTGGTGGAGCATGCATGTAGGAACAAATGATATTTGTGACTTACAAAGGTGGATTGTACCTTTGAGATGGATTATTTTAAAACAGGGGTGTCAAACTCGCCATGTCACATGACGTGTTGTGACGTATCGCAACTTTTTCCCCATTGCCGGGTGGGCGTGGTTTCAGCATGATGCATTTGGCCCGCAGGCTGGCAGTTTGATACCCCTGTTTTAAAACCTGCTTTGTGAGAAAAAAGGGGGGGAGGGGCAATAAAAGGCTGCTGCTATTTTGAATTGGAGAAATGTCAGGGATGTTAACCAGAATTGATTTGGGTTATAATGAAGTCAGATCTCGGTGACCAATTAGGATGAAGAAGAAATTGTTTAGCTTGCATTTCCTATGTCCTTATGCTATAATGTACAATCTGCTCTACTATTATGGGCAACCTGCAGCCCCTGATTTCAAACAAATCAGTTCAGACCACTGATCAGTGCAATCTAATTAGTTCAAACCACTGACAAGAACAATCACTTATAACTTAGTACTTGGAGAGAGGGGGAGGGAAAGAAAGTGTAGAGCTCCAGAGAAAGAAGACTGTCAGTAAACTCAAAAGATTGCCTGCACTCAGCTCAGCCCTACCCAGTCTGTTCAAGTCCTACTCATTAACTTGCAGTACTTTACCAATTACTTAGAAGAGAATATAATTTTCAGCTGAAGAAACATTGCCCATGAAACAAACATCATTATGCTATGATCGTTGCATTTTTCCAAATGTTTTGATGCAGTTTTGCAAACCATAACACATGCAAAAGTACATATTGATGAAAATAACAATGTGTCTCTATAACATGTTTTCATTATCTATTAGGAAAACTGTGTATAAAATCCTTATACTGAGCAAAGTATACACAAATATAGCAGGTGGTTCTATTCAGATTTGTTTTAAATGCACAAACAAAACAAATGTCAGAAATGGGATACAGTGAAATTAAATTAACTGAGCATGAGCTTGATCGATTTGTCTAATTTAGGTCTGAAAATCAAGGTGGATTTCTAAACAGCTTTTAATTAAAAGTAAACAATAAAAAAAGGAAATGAATAATTTGAAAACAATTGCTTGTTCATTCCTCATAACCTCAGTTTTTTTGTTCCAGGAGGGAACCCACAGGGCAAGGTGAAAAACATTAAGAAAACAAACTGAAGCCTCATCCATTTTTATGTCACATGTGGAAAGCACTTAAAAGGGGATGGGGCTTAAATCACATGGTTGGGGTGCCATCTTGACTTTATTTCCCCTACTCCACAATCTTCTTTGAATGTACCATGAAAATGAGTTTTGTCTAAGGATCTTAGGCTTCAGATAACTGTTATACAACAACAGTCTAGTTCCATTTTATGCAAACATCAGTCCACAGGAAGTTATGGTTTGTTCATCTTGATTGGATTCCTACTTTTTCATGGCATCCAGAGTACTGAACAATCCCAGGTGGTGGTAGCAACAGAAAAATGTTGATAAATCATGATGGTTGGTGATGAATATGCAGATCTCAATTCTCTAGACTTTATGAACAATGACTCTGCAATGTAGCTGAAATATAACTTTCCAGTTCCTCACTATTAGCTGGGATTGCTAGCTGGGATTACTAGGACTTGAGGACCACCAGTTCTCAACCTTAAAAAGGAAGAATTCAGAATATAGTCTTCTGAAAATGTCGCTGACAGATCTGTTGACAATATCCTACAACTTTGAATACTGGAGAGTAAAGGGTAATGTCTGATGTGCACAAATCAAGGTTATAGCAGTTTGTGCTCGAATATGCAATAATGCCTGACAGGTCAGAACAAACAATGCTTGAAAAACTTATTCTCAAAGCTTGCAGATGTTGCAGCCATTTAAATGATATTATGTATTTCTAAATTGGGCTTTCTTTTTCTTTTTCCTTCTGTCAGGTTTGACAGTTTTTAGAGACATTACAGTGATAGAAATTCACACTGTTTTATATATGTATATATAGATTCATGCCAAAGTATAATACTTACCCGATTTACCCATTATAGCTAGATAACAAGATCCAAAAAGTAGATGGCATAAGAATATTCAGTCTACTAGTCCTCTTTAAGTGCTTACCATTCCAGGTAATATTCAAACGGAAGACTAAAAGGAGATTCATATTTGGATATGTGCAATTGATTGGTTTTCTAATCACTTTCTAGGCCCAATACATGAGATGACCCCAGAAAAACATGATATTTTCATACTAGCAAATTGTGACTTAATAATTAGTATGCCACACCAGTATGAAATGATATGTCTTGCTTACATCTGTAGATTTCCAGCTTCCTGCTTCCAGTGAGGAATATTTGCTTCACTCATGCTTCTCCTCCTTATCTTTTTCCATTGTGATGTTGATTCATTT
>NW_015390600.1:43286-51218 GCF_001527695.2 Protobothrops mucrosquamatus | reverse complement strand
CCTTTTGACCACGTCTGCATCTGAAATTGTCTATGGAGATTCTCGGCCATCCAGGTCACGGTTGTCCCAAAGGGGCATTTCCAAAAATTGCTATTTACAGGGGAACTTTTCACTTTCTCTTTAAAGAGTTGAAACGCGGGACAAGTCCAAAGCGTTGCGGTCTACTTGCTAGCAGTCAAACGTGTTTAGCAACGCACTTCCTCATCTGGTTATTTCTGAAGGATGCAGTCCTGTAAAACCCCAGTACGATTCAGGACAAACCAAACCAAACTCTGTTTTAAGGTGAAATCGCATTGCAGAAGACTTAACTGGCTAGGGTCAGTTAAGATCTGACCGGTCGGTTTGATCTTTAACCGGAAGTCAAAGCCCTGGAAATCCTCTCCGTTTCCTTTCCTTCCTTCCAGGTTTAGGAATCCATACTTCAATTTAAAAGGCTTGCAGATGGGGTTCTTTTTTAACCGGTTCAGCTCTTAAGAAAACCTGAGAGTGAAGCTCATCTTCAACAGACCGATTCAATCAGAAGGTTATGAATCACAAACTGGTAAGAGTGTCTGCCCTGCCCTTTTTTAAGGGGCAGCTCCCAAGCAAGGGGGTTAAATTCAAAATTCACCCCCAAAGATCTGCCTAGTGAAATTCACTTTTCAGGGAACAGATTGCCCAGAACAGAAACCTCTGTAGCGAAATGTAGATATGACTGTCCTGGAGGCCAGTATACATCAAAACACTGAGATTTTGAACCATTGAACACAGTCATTTTCTGACACAAACATGGGGAGAGGAAATAAAAAATAAATAAAACCAAAGTGGCTACAATTGCGGGCTTTTTATCGTATATTATTCATCGATATAGATTTACAGTTGTTCTTTAACCGTTATTCTCGCCTACTCAGATGTCAAGATTGCCGGACCTTTTGCAAAAAATAAAAAAATAAAAGAAGCAAGCGCCCCCTCTAATTTTGCAATTTTAAATAGAACGGCGGTGACGTCAGGTGGTATTAGCATAGACTAGAGGAAGGGGCTGCAGTCAAGTATGGCGAAGATTGATAAGGCCCCTTCGGAGGAATTTGCTCCTTCTTTTCATGCATTCATTATTTCTGGCTGCCCTGCAGATTTTGCAATTTGCAAGAGCTTAGGTCTTGGGGGTGGGGGAGCGGAGTGAAGCTGTAAGGGAACCACCTCAAGTTCTTTCCTAATCAGGGTCCCCCCCAAAAAAAGAACGTTGGAAGGAGGATGAGCGCCTCTCCCTTCCTCCCCTCTCCAGGAGTGTGTTTTGCAGAAAGAACACCACGCATTGGTCTCTTGTCCCCTTTTGTCACATTGGGGGCTGGGGGTGGGGGGAACCTGGGAAATCAGTACTTACAGAGAGAGGGGCCAGCTGGGATGCATATTAAAGAGGGAGAGAGTTGGCATGCCTTTCTTGAAAAAAAAATAGGCTGCTTTCCTTTCAGCTCTTTGTAGGATTGCAATCAGGGATCATCGCCCAGCATAGGATGGCACTGGATTGTGGAAGGGTAAAAGAACTCTGAGAGGTTAGCACAGCCCCGAATGACCACTTCCCCAAGTCCTAGCAGGGAACAAAGCCTTGCCTCCAGTGGAATTGGAGTGGAATATAAGAATCTGTATCTTATATTTCCAACATTTATTTGTCCATCCTCAGGAAAACGTCATTACGAAGGTGGCAGGCCTACTTACTTTTATTTGGTACTAGATCCCAAGTGGCAGCCTGAGGTTCAACTCAGGTTTAACTCGGACTTAGAGAATCCCAAATGCAAGTCACCTTAGGTCAGTTTCATCCTGTGCTCCAGATGTGCTGGAGAGTTGCTTTCACAACTTGGAAGACAAGAGAGTTGGGGAAAGCTGAATTAGAAGCAAATGTTGAAGGGTGGGCTTGGAAAGCACAATTTTGGGAGGGGAGGGCTGATCTAGTTCCCCCCATTGAGGGCCAAATCTCCCACAACTGTTGCCCCTCTCCTAAATCTTCTTCTTAGTCAGACAGGGCTAAATGCCTCTGCCAAAGAGGGTAACAGTTATCGACCAAACCAGTGGGACAGCTGGCAAGGAAGCGTAACATATAAGGGAACCAGATAACTAAGTTCTTCTTTGACAATTGGTGGTGCCCTTTGGCGGTGTGGTCAGTAGAAAAGAGATTCGGCAGAAACTCAAGACTTTTGCCCAACTGAATGACTCCCTTATTCTGCCCTGGCTTGGCCTTCAGAGAAAATCTCTTCCTTTTCTCCACCTCCATTTTCTCCATGCCTGCAAGCGTGTATTGCCAAACTATTGCATGACTACCTTCCTGGGCTTGTATTACCCAAAGAGGCCCTCCCAAAAAAAGGGCAGAGTAATTCCAACCACCACAGAGATCTTCCGAGCACAAAGCGATTTCTACTTGTTAAAAGCCATCTGGGCAATCCCTCCTAGCTCACCTGGAAGGTGGTGACATCATCCCCCTCCAAAACTCACCCTAACTTTGATTGGAAGCCACCATCCGGTTCAAGGGAAGCTCTCTAAGATTTGCGAGCGTTGGGCCCTTCGTTTTTGAACATTGAAGCTGGACCTCCAGATCTCAGCGTCTCCAGATTCCACCAAAACTAACTCCCAGCTGAAACCAGAGACTTGATCACGTGGATGTCTTTCCTCCCAGCCTAACAGATATTTAAACCTGAGTTGACAATCTGGCCTTAGCTGAGTCAGTGCCCCAAGTGATTTCCTTGCCTGTACTCTTGCAAAACCCTTTTCTACACGTGACTTCAACTAGGCAGCCAATCTGGATGGTAGCTATGTATTCTGGGTTCACTCGGTATGTTTAACTGAGTTATTGAATTCACACATTAACACACACGTCCCTTGGATTTGCACAGCCAGAAGGGTTAGGTTCAAATGACACACTAACCCCCACCCCACACACACACACACAGACAGGGACACACATTACAAACTAATTGAGATTAAAACTAACCCCACACATAGCAGACAAAGTTGTTGCTCCGTCTTTCACTTACCTGGTTAAGGATGTTGTGTAAACAAAGCCTCCTGAGGGCTGGGGAAGAGAGGCAGCATGCTAAATCCATTCTCACTAATGGGGGTGTGGATTGTATTAATGGATTGCTTATATTAACACGCCACTTGAAGGCAGTGGCAAAATTCTCACTCCTTTTAATGGCTCACCTTGCACTGGCGAATACCTTATAAATATATGTTAAATACACCATAAAAAGCAGTCCAGGAACACACCGCCTGTTGCAAGGCTGCACGTTGTCCCTCCGCAGAGGCGGTTTCTATTACCTCGAAATTCTCCCGGGGGCGTTTGAAGTGCCCAGCGTGTTCTCAAAGCCTTCAGAAAGGGCCACATACAGACGTTCCGTTTTTCCACCCCAAGGTTTGATTAAAGGCTGCCTTCACACGTGAGTTTTTTTTCCCTCGACGACGGAAGAAGAGAAATTCCTGTGCCATCACCTCTGAAGAAGCAGCCTCTGCCGAGATTAGCTGGGAAGCCTTGTCTTAAGCCGAAGGTTATTTTTAGAAAAGAAGTAAGAATTGCTACAAAAAGTGGGTGGACTTGTCATAATTCATGGAGGTGGGGGGGAAGGAATCCACAAAGCAAATTAACCGAGGCGAGAACGCGGAGAAAGAGCTAAAAAAATTGAAACTTCCCCGGAGATCGAGGCTAAGCGTTACAGCTCTTTCTCACACTTCCTCAACTTCGCACAACGCTAACAACCATCATAGCTTCTATCTCTCGCACTGGCTTCCTTTTAATTTCTTTAGATGAAAAAGTCCAGGGGTGGGCAAGCCCTGCCTTTTTGCTAAGGAGATACAGTCCTGCAGTCCGTTAAAAGAAAATTAGGGGCGAGAGAGCGAGAGGGATTTAATCCAAGTGGATTTTAAGTAAGCCTTCTAACTCGGAGTTGGAAGAGGAATCGAGACAGAATTTGGTCACTTACAGACAGTTTGGAGAAAGGTCTGTTGGGATTCTCAGTCATCCAGGTCATGGTTATCCCTTCCTCCCGAAAAAAAAAAGCACCTTTGGGTGTCATTTGGAGAGTTTTGCTTTGACCGTTAAATATCAACTACAAGAAAATATCAACATCCTTTCAACTTTTCGCGCGCGCGCGCGGGTGGGAACCCGGACCACCGTCCACCTGTAGGTCAACCTTCTTCCTTGGGGTGCGGGTGGAGGAAGGGGCTCAACCGGGGGGGGGGGCAAACCGCACAGCTGTAAGTGAAATGTCCCAGAAGGAAACACAGCCGCGGTTGTTCCTTAACCGCCAAGGTGACCGCTCGAATTACTTCCCCCCTCCGAGCTAACGCGACCCCGCAAAGGAAGCTAGGCGTTTTCCGCCGTTTCTTTTTAAGGGTGGCGAGGAGGAATAATCCAGCTATCTCAGAAGGCTGGTTTTCAAAATAAATAAATAAACAAACCACGGAATTAAGGAAATCCGCACAAAGCTCGCAGCTGTGCTCCTTTTCTGGGGAGAAAATAATTATAAAAGAGAATCTTCCAGGCGGTCCGCGGTTCACCGAGTTCCCTGAGAAAATTGTGTGTGTGTCTGTGTGTACGTGTTACTCTCCCGCGCGCGTGTTCTCTGTGTGTACGTGTGTACGTGTTACTCTCCCGCGCGCGTGTTCTGTGTGTGTGTACGTGTGTACGCGTTACTCTCCCGCGCGCGTGTTCTGTGTGTGTACGTGTGTACGTGTTATTCTCCCGCGCGCGTGTTCTGTGTGTGTACGTGTGTTCGTGTTACTCTCCCGCGCGCGTGTTCTGTGTGTGTACGTGTGTACGTGTTACTCTTCCCCGCGCGCGTGTTCTCTCTCTCTCTCTCTCTCTCTTTTATAGAACTAGTAGGGATCAAACACAGCGCGTGGTTTCATTTCCTTCTGACCGCGGCCTTAAATGAAGGTGCAGATAAACGGCGTGGCTTCGCTTCGCGGTCCCGGCTCGCTTTAACGTGAGCAACGTGTTGACTCCGAGGCCGCGAACAGCCCTCAGGGCCGGAAAGTTGAGTAGATGTGGCTAAACGAATTATATTTCTTCTGCCAACTCTCTCTTTCGCGACGGACCTTTGGAGTTGTTCAACCTTTATTTATCGCCGCCTAACCGAGCCTTCATATAGCTTTCAAGGGGGATGAGTGGGTGGGAAGAAAATGGTAAGGTGAGTTTTCGGAGGCAAACGCTACATCGCTGCTATTATTAGCTAGAACATTAGAAGCAAGAGATTGCCGAGGCTGTAAAAAAAAAAAAACAAAACACCTCGTTGTCTCTTGGTTCCTCGGGAAGAAGAAAACCAGACCATCCCGCTGCATTGGGATGACGGGGTCGTGTGAACGAACCTCTCTGATCAACTTGTTTCTTGAGCCAGGTTTGCAGTGGTGGGGGATTGGCGCCCCTGCTTTCTTATCAGGAAGCCTTCAAACGTCCTCCCCCCCAAACAAGCCTGCCCTGGATCCCGCCTTTCCACCACCAACCCGTACAAGCCAGATTTCAAAGCCAGCCTGGAATCCATTCGTTGCGTGAAGTTTAGGGGCGGTAAGGCAAGTAGCGGGCAGAAGTGGGTTGCTGATTTTCACTACTGACCCATCAAGAATGAATGAAACTAAAACTCACTGAGGCATATCGTGGGTGGTGTGGATCACGCACAGGCATCTATCCAACTACAATCCAGGGACGCAGTTTTCCTAACAAATGCATACGTTTCTTAACTGCACACGCATTCCCGTCCGTCCTGCGTTTCTTCCACTTGCCACGACTTGGGGGTGGGAACCTAGGAGACTAAACTCGACACGCTTGAGGTTTTCCGTGCAGTCTTTTAGTAAAATCCACCATTTCTCTACACTCCTGGCCCGCATCTCTGTCCTGCCGGTTTCTACCACCCACCCACCCCCGCGTGTACGGGTACATGTGTGACACGGGCAGCCCGATTCACACCCGCAGCCCTGCTGCGGACGGTGTCGCAGAGAAAACGCTCATTTCCCTCTGCAAAAAAACCTCCTCATTCTACCCCGAAACGGGAGAGGTAGAAGTACCTTAAAAAGCCACACTGGGCAAGCCGGAGATGAGGCAGGGAGCCCGACCCGCTTTGAAGCCGTCCTGCCGGGCAGCCTGGTGGGTTCGCCTCCGGAGGGGGGGAGGGGAGAAGAGATTGTCCCGAGATCGCTCAACCGCAAGAATGAATGTCGCTCGGAGGAATCAGGACAGCTATTACCACCAAATCTACTAGCAGTCTAAATAATTAATTGAACCGTTGCTCTTTGACCCCTGCGAAGTCCAATAGGGACCCGTTTGTAGTAATAATACCCCCCCCCCAAACGAGCCCTTGTCAAATATTCATTTAGTGGTTAATTCGAGCCATTCCCCCATGGGACAGGCTGTAATACCAGCCTCCGGCTTGCCAAGAAACCCTGTTGATCTACCTCGGAAGGTCAGCAAAATATTTGAACACTCCGTCTTTAAATCCTGAGGGAGGGTAGGTAGGTAGGTAGGTAGAAAGGTTGTACGTGCATGGTGTGTGTGAGTGTGTGTGTGTGTGTGTGTGTGTAAGCAGAAAGATGAAGAGATCTTCTGTAATTATATACATACATACATATACATATATATTACATACATAAGGTATGTGTGTAGTATATATATATATATATATATATATATATATATATATATATATATATATATATATATATATGTGTGTGTGTGTATGTATATATATATGTATGTGTATATATATATATATATACACACATATACACACACACTATATATATATGTATGTATATTTGTATACACACACAAAGGTTGTATATATACATATATCACACACATACATGTGTGTATGTGTGTGTGTGTGTGTGTGTGTGTGTGTGTGTGTGTGTGTGTTTTACAAAGGATCTCTTCACCTTCCTTCTGCCTCTATCTTTTGGCCGAATATATTAGGCTCTGATTGTCACCACCTAACAGTGAACCAACGCAAAGAAAGTTCCCCCCAGCCAGGATCCGAGGTTCCGTCCACCATAAAGGATCGTGAACGGCGCTAAAAAAGGGGAAAGGGAAGCCGAAAAGACCCGAGAAAGGAAGCGGAGATTGGGGGTGGGGGGTAGAGAGAGAGAGAGGACAGCTAAACCAAGGCGCACTGTATGGAAAAAAAAATAATCTCGAAATGGCTGGGCTGTATTTGCTAAAGTCAATTGAAAAACAAAGATTTGCATGGAGGCAGCGTTTCTGTACGGCTTATTTTACTGTGGGCCAGCGTGCATAATTTCTCCAACAGAGAGGATTCCCAATGCTTGTTCTTAAATACACACACACAGAGAGAGAGAGAGAAAAAGACTGGGTGGTGCGTTATCACCTTTGTTGTGATTATGATTTGAAAAGAACAATGCCATTTATTATTTTTAACTCCGTTCTCTCCATTTGGAAGAGAAACAAGCATATTTGGTTACAAAGAACATTTGCGAGATTTCTTTGACCCGCGCGCTATCTCCGGGGGTTAGTTTTGTTAAGCCGGATTCACCCCCTCACTTCTCATCCCCTTCCCACGTGTAGCTAACCAGCTAACCGGCACAAAAGCTACAGTCTCCTTTTGTCCGATTGTCAACAGTTATGGCGGGGGAGAGAGAGAGAGAGAGTGAAAAAATCCATCTAGAAAAGTTTGATTTCCGAAGACTCGAAAAGGAGAGAAAGGGAAGGAAACCTCGACAGCCGAAAAATACTGCCCCCCCCCCTTCCCTGTTACAAACGGAAACAATTCCTTCGAATTTCGGATGTTCGTTAAGAAGGGTGGCAGACGGGGGAGAAGGGCGCTAAGAATTCCCAAAACAAAATTTCTGACGGTAGAGAAAAGAGAATACCGGCGACTATCGGTTTAAACTGGGCTTAAACGGCGGAGCTAAACGGGCCCGTCCCTAGAGGCCTGGTACAACTACACAAACGCAATTTCG
>NW_015390600.1:19912-38062 GCF_001527695.2 Protobothrops mucrosquamatus | reverse complement strand
CCCGCGCCGCCCCCCCCCCGGGGTCTTACATGTGGGACAGAGGCAGCGTGCCGTTTATCGCCGCTCCCGGCACAGGTGCGTTCTGGTAATGCTGCGACATGTGCAGTCTGCTGGGGGCGGCCTGCTCCGCCACGTCGGCTCCGGGCAGGTACATGCTGATCATGTCCCGGAGGTCTCCGCCTTGGCAAGGAGCTCTGGAGTGGGAAGAGGAGGTGACGACGGGCGGGCTGGAGCTGGACTCCGTCTTGACCCCGGAGCCCATGGAGCTGAGCCCCATGCCCGGGGTGGCTTGCTGCGAGTAGGACATGCCGCTGTAGGTGGGCGAGCCGTTCATGTAGCTCTGCGAGCCGGCCATGGAGTTGTACTGCAGGGCGCTGACGTCGTAGCGGTGCATGGGCTGCATCTGGGCGGCGGCGGCGGCGGCGGCGGCAGCGGCGGCGGCGTTGTGCGCGTTCAGTCCCGGGTGCTGCGGATAACCGAGCTGCTCCTGCATCATCCCGTAGCCGCCGTTGCTCCAGCCGTTCATGTGCGCGTAGCTGTCCATCCGCTGGTTGACGCCGGCCGCGCCCAGCGGGGCCCCCACGCCGACCCCGGCGCCCATGGCGTTGGAGCCCGGGGCCAGGAGCCCCCCCGGCAGCGTGTACTTATCCTTCTTCATCAGGGTCTTGGTTTTCCGCCGGGGCCTGTATTTGTAATCCGGGTGTTCCTTCATGTGCAAGGCGCGCAGCCGCTTGGCCTCGTCGATGAAGGGTCTCTTCTCCGCCTCGGATAAAAGTTTCCACTCGGCCCCCAGGCGCTTGCTGATCTCCGAGTTGTGCATCTTGGGGTTCTCCTGGGCCATCTTCCGCCGCTGGCCGCGGGACCAGACCATGAAGGCGTTCATGGGTCTCTTGACCCGGTCGGGGCTGTTCTTCTGGCTGTTGGCCCCCCCGGCGTTGCCGTTCCCCCCCGGGCCTCCCCCCGGAGCCGCCTGGGGGGCGGGAGGCTTGAGGTCGCTTTCCATCATGTTGTACATTCAAGCGGCTTGGCCGGCGGGCGGCGGGCGGGCGGGCAGGCGGGGGGGGGGCGCAGCGGCGAAGGCTCGGGCGGGCAACCCGGGCAGGCGGGCGGGCGGGCGCTCAGAGGCAACCGGCGCTCATGCAGGGCCCGCGAGGGCGAAGAAGTCCGACGGGCGCCGCTTTCCCCAGCCCGGCCCGGCTCGAGCCCGAGCGGAGGCGGCAGCGGCAGCAGCAGCGGCAGCAGCAACAGCAGGAGCCCCCTGCCTGCCCGGCCGGCCGCCCAGTCGGCCAGCCAGCCAGCCAGCCAGCCGAGAAGAGCCTCCAAGGAAGCGAGTCAGGAGCCAGGGAGTCCCGCGCTGGCCTGGGCTTCTCCGGGAGGGGAGCCGCTTCCTCCCCCCCACAAGCGCCCAACTCCGCCGGGATCGCCTTCGGCTGACCGGCCGGAGCCAGCCAAGAGCAGCGTCGGCGAGCGCAGAGAAGGAAGAGCGGCGACGTCAAGCCCTCGGACGGTTATCCGCGCCGCTTCATAACAAAGGAGAGGCTGGATCGGAGCGTCTGAGGGGAGAAACTTCTGCCCGAACTGGCCGCCTCGACTTGCAGCCTTTCTCTCTCCCCCCCCCGGGCCCCACCCCCCGGTCCTTCGCCGGAGCTCGGAGTCTTTTAAGGGACCGGCCCGGATCCCCGTTTTGCTGGGCTTTGTTGTGCTGGCCCCCCACCCCCCCCTCCAGACCCGCTCCCCTCTCCCCGGTCTCTCTTCTCGCGCCCTCTCTCTCTCTCTCGCGCCCTCTCTCGCTCTCTCTCTCCCTTTCTCCCTCTGCCTTGACAACTCCGGATACTTTTTTGAACAAGTTAATAGACAACCCGTCCATGTGACGGGGGGCTTGTCAGGGAATAAATGCGTCCGCCCCGGCCAATCAGCGCGCGCCGGCTCCTCCACTGAGGACAAGTCTCCCCGGCGAGTTTTGCATGAAAGGGGGCGGGGCTTCCCGCGCGCGCCAGCCGGGACGGCTCGGCTCGGCTTGTGGGGATGGGGATGNCCCTGCAATTTTAAAGTGCAGCATTCTTCCCTCTCAACGTCCCCCCCCCCACCACCACCCCGCAAGGCTTGGAAAGCAGGTGCGCAGGTACAATAAGAGCAGGCCGAGAAAAGCGAGGCAGAAGTGAAACGCCGCCGCCGCCGAGATTTGGGGAGGCAATTCGGGGATGCTCCGGGGAAACGGGAGCGCGCGAGCGGGAGTGCGCATCATCCAGTTCGCGGCGGAGTCTCTCTCTCTCTTTCTCTCTCCCTCTCTTCCTCTCTCTCTCCTCTATTTCTTTCTTTCTCTCTTTCCCTCCCTCTCTTTCCTCTCTCTCTCTCCCCCTCTCTCTTTCTCTCTTTCCTCTCCCTCTCTCTTTCCTCTCTCTCTCCCTCTCTCTCTTTCTCTCTTTCCTCTCCCTCCCTCTCTTTCCTTTCTCTCTCCCTCTCTCTCTCTCTCTCTCTCTCCTCTATTTCTCTTTCTCTCTCTTTCCCTCCCTCTCTCTTTCCTCTCTCTCTCCCCTCTTTCTCTCTTTCCTCTCCCTCCCTCTCTCTTTCCTCTCTCTCTCCCTCTCTCTCTCTCTCTCTCTTTCTCTTTCCTCTCCCCCCCTCTCTCTCCCCCTCTCCCTCCCTCTCTTTCCTCTCTCTCTCTCTCTTTCCCTCCCTCTCTCTTTCCTCTCTCTCTCCCCCCTCTCTCTTTCTCTCTTTCCTCTCCCTCCCTCTCTCTTTCCTCTCTCTCTCTTTCTTTCTCTCTTTCCTCTCCCTCCCTCTCTTTCCTCTCTCTCTCCCTCTCTCTCTCTCTCTCTTTCTCTCTCTTCTTTCTCTCTCTCTTTCTCTCTCTTTCCTCTCCCCCCCTCTCTTTCCTCTCTCTCTCTCCCCCTCTCCCTCCCTCCCTCCCTCTCTCTCTCTCTCTCTCTTTTGCAACGACAAATGTGGCGGGGGGGGGAGAGAAAGTTCAAGAGGTGAGAGCCCGGGACAGCACAACCGTTACAAATAGGTAGTTTTGTTATTTTTGCTGTCGGTACAAGCTGCTAAACAAAAGCGCCAGTTAAGTTTATTCCTCGGCTGGGATCTTTGTGGGTTGAAAACGCACTTAAATACAAAGAAGGAAGGGGGAAGGGGTGGAAAGAGAGGAAACGCGAGAAACAGAGAAATATTCAGCCATGTTTGCTCTATAAACTGCTTAAACATGCAGGCTTCGTCTCTGAAAAAGCCAAAACGTAGCCGGATTTGTTTGCCAGCATATTTTATTCCGAACCCGGTTGGAGGGGGGGGGAGGAAGTTTTTCTTTGCCCCCCAAAGCTCCCCCTTCCTCCCGCTAAATTCTTGCTTTTTCCGCGTAAATTTCCACGGGAAGGGATTTTTCCTGATAGCTCCTGCTTAAACTTACACAATTCTACAGTTTTCATCCATTTTTTTAAAAAAAAAAAGCTCGGTGAACTTTGTTTTTAAGTTTCAAGCAAATGGAAGGTGAAAATATGAATATGAATATGTGTTCGGGACTTCCCCTTTCTTTTCCTTTCGTTTTGGGGGTATCCTGATGCCTCTCAGATCTCCGAAAGTATTGAGGATGTTTAAAGAATTCCCGATCGGCTCGTAGGTAAAGCTCAGAGATACAGGGCAGAAACCAACAACCGGAAAAGTTGTTTGGAAATACACAAAAGGAGAAACGCCTGGAAGGACGCCCGGAACTTTCTGATAGGGGGTTTACGCATAGGCTTGGTGCGCCCCCTACTGGTCTCTCTGCATTTCCCCCTCTAAAAACACAACGAAAGGCAGAGGGGGGGGGAAGAGAGAGAGAGAGAGAGAGAGAGAGAGAGAGAGAGAGAGAGAGAGAGAGAGAGAGAACGAACTATAGGGAAACTCCTGAAGTTAATAGCGAATATTATCGCCGTTATTAAGTTGGCATGCTCTGCTTTGCTGACTTCATTAACATGAGTTGGCTTGTTCGTGGCTTCCTCTTTTGCTGAGAATGATCGACTCAGAAATGAGGGGAACTACAAACTTCAGACATGATTTTAATTTTTTTTTAATTCCCTGATCTGATTTACAGCAGCGGATAAAATCCTTTTTGGGGTTTCCGCCTTTCCAATACTGGGGAAAAAAATAAAAATAAAGAGCAGCTATTCAAACCTTGTCTTATAGAGCCATCCGAAATGTCCAAAACACCTTACGTTAACTTTATTGTTTACCCTAACGCTTGAAAAAGTCCTCTAAACAAACAAGCAAGCAAAACTGAAACAAAACACGGGCAATTAAGTTCGAAGGAAAATAATGGGTATGGAGGTAGTGATTTGCTGGGGGGGGGGGGATAAAACAATGAAAACCGATGGATATTTAAAATTTACAGCCAAGCAGCTACGCGGCAAGAAAGGAAACCCCCTCCTATCCAGTTTAACGCTATAACTACATGCTTTTTTAAAAAAAAATCGGGCCTGAACTCTATAATAAGAGGTTAAAGTAGTTGGTTTGTCTCTCGCCTAATTGCATTTACCCCATAAATAAACCGTGTCTGCGTTAACAGGCGCATTTAGCGTTTTATTTTAATGAGCCGCGCTTTCGGCGTGGAGGCAGGTCAACGGTCCCCACCGTAGATCCAGAATATATGGGCTGGATAAGATTAAAAATTATCTTATATATATAAAAAAATAGAATCGATCGGGATTTTCCCGCGCCTTTTCTTCTTTCCAGCGCCGGTCTTCCGCCCTTTCATAAGGTCTTAAGTTTCTCTTAAATCACATTTATGCTCACGTAAGTCGAAACATCGAACCGCGGTGTCAAAATAGGGTTCAAGACGAGCGGATTCCCGATTTTCCCCTCCCGCCCGTTCAGATCTCGGCCTCGTAGGGGAAAGAAAAAAAAAAAAAGCCTGAGAGCCGGATTTAAATCCGAAGGGGGATTTCAAAACCGCGTGGGGCTAAAATGTATGAAAATGCAAGGAAGAGAGCCACGTTGCCCGGAGATATGGAGAAAAAAAAGGTGAGTTAGATATTCAAGACAGGCGGCCGGACACGTTTCGGACGGGTCTCTTGTGTTTTTTTCCCCCTCCGACACTTAAGAAAACTCCTGGTGCGTTTTGGGTATCCGGGTGTGCGTTGGCCACGTTTAAAACGCCAAGCAGCTTCGCAAATGCCTGCCTGCAGACTAGCCTGCAAAATTAGTCCAGTGTGTTATTTTGAAGAAGGATTTGGTTGGGATAAGATTTATATATATATATGCCTCAGTGAACTGTGTTTTAGTTTATATATATGTGTGTGTGTGTGTGTGTGTGTGTGTGTATACACATATACACATATATATAAACTAAAACACAGTTCACTGAGACTAAAAATTTATTTAAAAACTTAGCTTCCGTCAGCGTCTGCTGACATCGTCAGAGTTCTAGCTGATGAAAGCTAAGTTTTTAAATAAATTTTTAGTCTCAGTGATCTGTGTTTTAGTTTTTGAATATGAATATACCTGAGACTCGTATCTTCAAAACCATTATATGTATGTATGTATGTATGTATGTATGTATGTATGTATGTATGTATGTATGTATGTATGTATGTATGTATGTAGAGAGAGAGAGAGAAAGAGAAGAAGAGAAGAGAAGAAGAGAGAAGAGAAGAGAGATACTGGCTTATTTCAGTCCGGGCTTTCAATCCAAAGTTCTCAACGCTATTATCTTGTCTTACGGGAGAAGGGTGTGTGTGTGGGGGGGGGGGGGGAAATTGCCAATCTTCCTACCTTCCCCCTCCTCTTCAACCCCCCCCTTTGGTGGAAACTGAGGTTTAACTCGCACCAATTAGGCGAGAACTAGCCAAGCAACTTACTATTATGATGCTCGTTAAAAACCCTTCTTTTCTACATCTGCATTTGAGTGTGTTCTCCCCGGCCTGTTAATCTTCTTATGGAAATGAAGCCGAACGGCAGGGAACCAGCGGACACTTAGAGAATGCCCTTGTTAGGAAGGAATTTCTCAGCATTGTTAATTAGCAGCGTTTGACGACCACCAGGACTGGGGTGGGGTGAGGGGGGGGAGAGTCTGTTTAACCACTCACAAGCCCTTTGTGGAAGAAGAGCTGCACAAAACTATTATTAGTAGTAATAGTGTTATTATTATCACGATCACCGCCACCGCTGTCGCCATTGCCACCACCGCATCGCATGTTCTAACTTGAAAAAGGAGCTCTGCATAAAAAAAACAACAAAAAAACAAAACCTCCTGTTGGACAGTAGGGACTACACTTTGTATGTATGTGTGTGTCGGTTTGTGTATTAGTAACAATCTCCCGGTGAAATATTGACTTGTTCTCCTAACTCAAGTTTCATGCAAACAATTCAGGGAAGGAAGGACAAAGTTTTTCTAGCGACTTCCTAATGAGGAGAAGGAGAAGGAAAAAGAGGAGGAGAAGGAAGGGTGAAGGAAGGAGGAGGAGGAGGAGGAAGAAGAGAAAAAAGAAGGGAAAAGGAGAAGGAAAAGACGCAGAAGGAAAAAAAAACGAAAGAGGCAAACTCATGTTAGTGAAATTCACAAATATCCTCTAGCTATCCCTTACCAACTTTGAACAATTGATATACAAACTGCACCTTAATACAATTCTCAACAAATTATTCCTGAAAGTGTTATTTTTGGTAGTTCTAGGAATAATGGGAGTTCTGTTGAAAAAAGGAGGGGGAGGGAGGAGAAGCAGATCTATAAAGAAAAAAAGTGTCATTGGAGTGGATAGCAGACGCCAAAAAAAAAAAAAAAAAGGAATACTTGTTTTTCTCTGATTAAAATGGATTGGGACATCTCTTATAAATAACTCTCAGTTGGCCTTGCTTAAAACTGTAATGGAGTGTCATGTTGTCTCTAATCCTGACACTTTAGAAACGGAGTGAACAAATAAAGATATCTCTAGAGGCTAATCTGGGTTAATCATAATAAAGACTAGCAGATCAAATACGATGAAAGTGATAGGCAATATTATTAGTAATGTCAATTTTATTAATATTGTATGAGCCAAATATACCAGTATGGAATAATTTGCAGCTGTATTAGAAATAAACCTAGATCACTGATCTGTTATATTACCTCTTATCATGACATGATTCACATAATATATTGAGTTTTCTGGTTTGTACCATAAACCAAGAAGGGAGCACCATAAACCAAGCCTGACAGAAAATGTATTATATACATTATATTAAAAGTTTTCATTGGCTATTTTCTTCTAAACCCTTACCTCATATAACACATGGTCTTGAACACTGCAAAATACAGTAATAGTTTCTCTGGGGGAAAAAGTAATACAATTAATAAAATGTATTGTGCCTGGCTCATGGGACCTGACTTTTGGTACAGTCTATATGTTGAAAATAAGGGATTCTATTATATTAATATATATATTTCTTTTTCCAGAATTGATTTGAAGGAAATGTCAACATTTTTTTTCTGTATATTGGTAATTAATCCATCCATTTCTCCCCCCCCCTTTCTCTCACTCTCTTACAAGCACCTTCAAAAAATGACTGAATATAACTATTTGTAATGAAAGGAGCTAGAACAAAATGAATATATAGTTCACATTATACACACATACATCTATCTGTGTATTTACATTCATTACTGGTTGTTTTAAAATCATTGTTGATAATTCAGTTCCTTCTTTATAAAAAAAAAATCTGTCAGATTACTTTCGAAGGGAAGGATGTTGAAAGAGATGGTAGGATTCCTTACCAAAATTAAATCTACGCAATAATTCAGAGTTCTTTGATTCACAATGTTTCAAACCGCTAAAGGAATGTAGATCATGCTTTGCAAAGAATTCTGGAGTCATTATTATGCCTTAGAATTCCTTTGTTACTATTAATAAGGAGAAAGCAAGAAAGGAAGAGAAAGGAAGGAAGGAAGGAAGGAAGGAAGGAAGGAAGGAAGGAAGGAAGTTTTCTTTATATTGAGAATGCCAGATTAAAATTACAGTATATTCCCCATCTAGTCATACACACCACTTTCTTACTTCGAAGACTAACTTCCCAATAATTTAGAAGCAGAATTCTCATTTGAGCTAAATCAATACAAGTGGAAGCAAACACAAGCAAGTAATGTAAAGAATAATTTTCAAAGGAATTTCTCCTACCATTTGCTAGATTCAATCTGTTTTACCTCCCAAAAGCAAGATTAAGGGAGACAGAGTTTCTAAAGAACATTAGCAGCCAAGAGATCCCATTAAACCAGGGTCTGGAGGATCATCTTACTTCACTTCAAATTATTACACTAATTATAATTTTTAGCCTGACCCTTAATATGCTCACTACAATTAAGTTGATTTCAATATACCTAATTTTCAAGGGAAGGGAATTTAGGATGCCAGCTGTACATGTGTTTAGGCAGAAGAGAAGGAAGGAAGGAAGGAAGGACGGAAGGAAAAGCAAGAAAAAGAAAAGAAAGAAAAGACAGAAAAGGAAAGAAAGAAAGAAAGAAAGAGAAAGAAAGAAAGAAAGAAAGAAAAAGATAGAAAGAAAGAAAGAAAGAAAGAAAGAAAGAAAGAGAAAACTGAACACATGTGTACAATAAATTGTATTGTAATTTTGGACAGATTATTGAGCAGCCAAACATTATATAGGATTGCTCAATGAACTGACTCCACTGCCAGCAAATTTAGGATTTGATTCATCAGGGTATTAAAATATCTCTAATCCGCATTAGATGGCTTTGCAGGAAATTCTGCAAAGCAGATTAGAAGCCTTACTCCACTCCTAAAAATGCACAAACTCTTAATATCAGCGATAGACTGGACCAAACTATCTTTTATGTTTCTTTTTGTCCACCTGGTTTGAAGGTGTAGTAGCTAAATCCGATTCTGGGGTAAGGTGTACCTGAAGTAAGTCGTCTTGGCTTCAACATTTCACCAAAAATCCTACCTAACATTCCTGGAAGAAAATTCTGTAAGCTCCTTACTTCCATGGAAAGATATTTAGACAACAGGATTCATTTTTAACCCTACAGATTTCACCTCTAATTCATTTTCCAATCTACTCCACTTCACTAGTTTTTCATCCTTTGAAGAATTGCAGCAATTCTTCACAAAAGAGCAACTTGTAACTCTGAAAATGCCATGCCATGCAGCAGAAGGAAGATATACGTTTATTGACAGCCAGGGGTGTCCACAAGGTGTGGTCCAGAAGGTCAAGATGGTGGCCATGACTGGGATCAAATGTCCACCTGTTTGTTTGTTTTATGTGTGTTGCATGTATGGCAAAACTTTGACCTCACCATGGTGAGATCTTCACTTTTTTGACCACACCCTATAAACGCTCCTATTGGCTGCTATCCCCTGCCTGAAATGTGTCTGGGGACACATTCCTAAGAAACTGGGCCCAAAGAGACCTTTGATGGAGCTGCCTACCCCACCTTTAAGCTTGAACTGGTGCCAGAAGATGGTCATGATCTTAAATTTATTGTATGCCCATTGCTGGTGGCTTCTTTATTCCTTATTGGTTCTTCTGCAACAGATGAACAGGGTTGCTTTTTTGGGGGGGGGGGAATGAGACCCATTAGGAACTTAGTTTATTTCAAGGTAGGATCACTTTACTGTGACAATTATTGGTTGTAATTCTCCCTCGGCAACTGAACATAAGTTCATTTTCTTTCCTTACCAGCATTTGGAAAATTGCAGATGAATGGGCTGGATAAAACCCTGCCATAAAGTCCATGGAACATAGTTAGAAGAGAGCTTTTGAACATGATGGAGCAGAGATGGAGCAATCTCACACTCTGATTGTAAACCTGTCAGTGGCTGCAACCCACTATGCTGACCTGGGTTGCAGGGTTCTTTCTAATCTATTTTTGGGGTCAACTTGGGCTTCAAAATAAATCATATTTATCTGTGTGGCTTGTTCTCCTCCTAACCTAAATCATGTTCGAGTTGGCTTGCTTCTTCAGCCACATAGTTTGGTTTCACACATAGCTTTGAAAGTAAGTTGTTCAAGAAACTACCTTCTTCTAAGGAAAAAAAAACATCAGGATGTACTAGTAAGGGTTGCATCTACCCTGGTACAATCATTAGATAATTCCATCGATATAAACTTATGCATTAGTTAAGGTCACACACAATATGTTAAAACCTTTGTTTGGACTAACGCAGGGGTAGGCAACCTTGGCTCTTTTATGACTCGTGGACTTCAACTCCCAGAATTCCTGACCCAGCTTGGCTTGGCTGGCTCAGGAATTCTGGGAGTTGAAGTCCATGAGTCATAAAAGAGCCAAGGTTGCCTACCCCTGGACTAACGGAAGGGAATGATTGAATTCACATATCGGCTTGTGCCTATATTTATAAGCCTAGTTCACATGCCATGCTAAGACAAGCTCTCCAACCCCATTTCAGCCTAGTCTAATGTGGGTCAACTGATCTAGTTAATTGGTTCGGATCTGTGCATTCAATTGATTGAAATACCAAAGGTCTTTTTCATGAGGCAGATGGACTTTTTTGTTTTTCCCTGAATACCTTTCGCTTCTCACCCAAGAAGCTTCTTCAGTTCTGACTGAATGGTGGAGAAGCTTCTTGGATGAGAGGTGAAATGTCTTCAGGGGAAAAAACAAAGAAAGTCCAGCTGTCTCTTGAAAAACACCTTTGGGAACAACCATGACCTGGATGACTGAGAATCTCCATAGACAATTGACTGAAAAATCCATCAGCCAGGAGAACATGTTCCTGGTCTGATGGAAGCCTCTGGTTGTACTGCTGAAAAAGGTTGCTTAAATCCCTTTGATTGAGAAGGGACTTTGAATACCACGAAACACTCTAAGATAATAATTTCTGAAATGCAGACAGACAGTTGTTCTTGGGACTAAGGTCAAGTTTGCAAAAACCACTCCAGCTTGGTGCAGCTGAGCACTCATGATGGAAAACAACAAGCAACCCCCCCCCCCACCAAAGTTGCTGAGAAAGTCTGGCTGAAATCGGAGGGACCGATCTGAGTGTAGGAGGTGCCAGTTTTCTAGTCAGAAAGGAATTGGGCCTTGCATAACATGTGGAGGGAAACATCTCCTCAGGCTACCAGTTCCATTTGTATCTATCTACCTTCCTTAAAACCTTCTCCTTCCCTCCCATTTAAAGAACTCCACCTAGGGCAGGGGTAGGCAACCTCGGCTTTTTTATGACTCGTGGACTTCAACTCCCAGAATTCCTGAGCCAGCCACGCGGAGGGGAAAGGGAGAGGTTTCTAAGCTGAGCCATGCTGGCTCAGGAATTCTGGGAGTTGAAGTCCACGAGTCATAAAAGAGCCGAGGTGGCCTACCCCTGAGTTAGGGAGTCGTCAGGCAGTCTATCCAAATCAAAACTACCCTGGTGCAATCATTAGATAATTCCATTGATATAAACTTATGTATTAGTTAAGATCACACAATATGTTAAAACCTTTGGACTAACGCAGGGGTAGGCAACTTTCGCTCTTTTATGACTCGTGGACTTCAACTCCCAGAATTCCTGAGCCAGCCAAGCTGACTCAGGAATTCTGGGAGTTGAAGTCCACAGTTATAAAAGAGCCAAGGTTGCCTACCCCTGGACTAACGGAAGGGAATGGTTGAATTCACATTCCTGTGAATTTGCCTCAGTCCTGTGGTTTG
The DNA here is from genome assembly GCF_001527695.2 of Protobothrops mucrosquamatus. NCBI lineage: Eukaryota > Metazoa > Chordata > Lepidosauria > Squamata > Viperidae > Protobothrops > Protobothrops mucrosquamatus. The sequence goes on along the minus strand of NW_015390600.1, from coordinate 26,457 downwards.
CCTCAAGTTCCGTCTTCAGCCAACCTCCCATCTAGACTAGAGCCTTTGTAATGTACTGGACTTCAGTTCCCACAGTTCCTCAGCCAACATGACTGGAAGTTTTCAGAATGGAAGTCCAATGGTTTTTGTTTTGTTTTGTTTTTTTGGAGGGGGTGGGGAGAGAATGAAGACTGGAAAGGCTGCTCAAGCAAGACCTGACCCAGCTCTGACATTATTTAAACTGCTTGATGTTCCCCTTCACCTGAAAATGACAGGTTGGGTGGGGTTGGCTAGAAAGGTGTCCATCATTAAATCATGTCCACCAAGACTCAAGATGGGCAGAAAGAGTTGCCATGCAGGAGACAAATAGTAGCTTCTGAAACATGACCACATTTCCCTCTATCAGCTCCAGCCAGGATGCTCCCGTTTGCTATCCCAACAGGGATCTGATTGACCAGCTCCATCCTCTCTCTCTCTTTAGCCCCATGAGGACTATCTCTCCCATCGTGACAGCTGGGCTGCCGTTCAAGAAAGCAATCCAAAATAAAATTGGCCTCAGAATCATGCTCTGGTCTAGAGTGCCAACATGTCTGGAATTTGGCTTCCAGTTCTGGTCAAGACATTGAGAAAAGAAGTGAGGGTGTTGAGAAAGAAGGACCAAGAACGCTGAAGAAACTGGGGCACCTTCTCTCCATTGAGATAGGGTGGGTGGGAAAACAAGCAAGGGGCAGGGCACAGATGTGGACATTCTTCATGGCATGGAAAAACTGAACGGGGAGAAGATTTTTCTCTCCTGATTCTCCTGCCCAGCTGAAGAAAGAAAGTCATCACAGACCAGTCCAAAGGAAAAAAAATATGCTTCTTTTATGCAGACTTAAACCCTGGAATTTTCTACTCCGTCACCACACTGAGCCCACTAGGCATTAATACACTCACAGACTAGAAAAACTGTCAGTGGTCAAAGCTATTCTGATTTGCTTGCTCCAGGACTAGTGCTTGCAAGGGGTTTACACATCGCTCCAATCTCAAATGCAGCTACTTTGTTTCAACGGTTGAATCCAACGAACTGTGTTTTATTCCATAGTCAAAATCGTGGTTTAGACTGCCACGCAGGAGCGGAGCTGATCTCCGAAAAGCAGTTGCTTTGGGATCACCACCGGGAGGTGCTCCTTGCCCACCCTTTTGTCCAGTTGCAGAAATGACAGTTGGAACAGAGGAGTCCTTAATGCTCTCTGAGCATTTGTTGTTTTCTTGCAGACATTCCATTACCCAGTAGCGATAGCACTTAGACTTATATACCGCTTCACAGCGTTTCACAGACTTTTCTAAGCGGTTGGCAGAGTCAGCATATTTGCCCCCAGCAATCTGGATCCTCATTTTACCGACCTGGGAAGGATGGGCGGCTCAACCTTGAGCTGGTGAGACTTGAACTGCGGGACTCTGGCAGTCAGCAGAACTACCCTGCAATGCTGCATTCTAACCACTGGGCCACCAAACTAGCTAACACCATCAATGCTAGTGATGTTCTAACCCAGGGGTAGTCAACCTTGGCTCTTTTATGACTCGTGGACTTCAACTCCCAGAATTCCTGAGCCAGCTCAGCTGGCTCAGGAATTCTTGGAATTGAAGTCCACGAGTCATAAAAGAGCCAAGGTTGACTACCCCTGTTCTAACCACTGGGCCACCAAACTAGACAACGCCATCAATGCTAGCGATGTTAGTAGCACTGATGACTAGCACTGATGATGTTGCCTAGTTTGGATAATGAAACATCTGCAAGATAAAAAGAACCAAGTTCAGAGAGCACCCAGGATCCTTCATTTCAACCCTGAGCTACAAATATTATCCTTTATTGGTTGGAACAGAGGCTGCTTTGGAAAGGGCTAATAACTTGTTTTCAATCTATCTTTCTCCAGGAGGGTCTCCTTCCTAAAAGTGGCTAAGTTCTTTTTAAAGGTTCTAAGAGTCAGAAGAGTCTGGCTTTGCTCTTGCTTTACATATTTACTAGCTTAAGAAAGAAAAACAGGTCTAAACCCTGCCTATTTGCTTTCCTAGAACAGTGATGGCGAACCTTTTAGAGACCGAGTGTCCAAACTGCAACCCAAAACCCACTTATGCAGCGTTGGGTGCCGGGTGGGTGTGGCCCATTGGGTGGGCGTGGCCCATTGGGTGGGCGTGGCTGCGGTAGTAATGGCAGATTGGGTGGGACTAAAAAGTTCAATCAATCAATTCCAACTTTGCAAGATCTTCCCTCCCCCCTCGAGAAGTTGAAATCGACTGATTGATTGAATCTTTTGAACATATTGAACAATATGTCACTGTGATGACAGTGATGGCGAACCTTTTAGGGACTGAGTGCCCAAACTGCAACTGCAAAGCCACTTATGCATCGTCGAGTGCTGGGTGGGTGTGGCCCATTGGCTGGGTGTGGCCAATTGGTTGGGCATGGCCCATTGGGTGGGCATGGCTGCGGTGGTAACGGCAGACTGGGTGGCACTAAAAAGTTCAATCAATCAATTCCAACTTTGCAAGATCTTTTTTTCCCCGCGAGAAGTTGAAATTGACTGATTGATTGAACCTTTTTTTTTGCGCATGGCTGCGGAGGCCTAAAGCGAAAAGGTTTTATAAAACCCAGCTGAAGGCCTAGGACTGGGGTGACTGCGTGTGCCACAGAGAGGGCTCTAAGTGCCGCCTCTGGCACCCGTGCCATAGGTTCGCCATCACTGTCCTAGAACTTCCAAAATGTCCAAAATGATTTTGGCACATTGGAGAATCCGGGACTGGAGAAAATCTGAGCTAAGCTGTTGCGGGCCACATTCTGCTCAACAGAAATGGCAAAAGCACTTGCTCTGGAGAAAGCAGGGCCGACTGAAAGACAGGGGATTTTAAGAAGTGAAGGGAAAGCCTTAAGTACACGTGACAGTTTGAGCTCCTTAAACTCTTTTCTGGACACCCAATCTTTTTTACAAGGTCTTGTGTGTGTGTAGCGTTCTAGAACTTCCAACAGAAATCCTCCCTCTCCCCCTAATTCTTGTTATCCCATTACTTAAAAAAAAACAACACTGGATTAATGGTTGAATGTCTGTTAGTTCCTTTTTCATGCTTTTTTTTTTTTTTTTAAATGCTTCGAAAGACTGTCTAATATAAATAGTCTATTGATTAGTCTATCTGGGCATAATCTTATTTGCCGGAGAATTCCGAGGCCGGATGGAAAGATCTCAGCAAATATTGTTGATTTTTCCCTTGAGTGAATTCAGTTAGATGGAGGGGGGGAAGAGGTATCGACTCCTATCAGGCTGAGGCTCAGCTCAGCTCGGCTCAATCCGCCTTCCGTCCAAAACTGGGTCCGGACTCCAGAACTTCAGAACCAAGGCGGTTTTTTTTGAAACCAACCTCTGCTTCTGCTTGTTTTTTTTCCCTTTTGCTCTCTTCTCTTGGAAAGCGACTGTTGAAAGACGACGGTCAGGTGAAGGGAGAGGCCGTGTCATACACCAGAGGAATTGTCCGAGGGTCGATCCTCTTGATGCCTGCCAAGTGTCATCTTCCGCGGGGTGGAAGTAGCGCTGCGCTGCGCGGTTCTTTGCCGTTTGGCGCTTTTGCGCCCTGGTGTTTCCCTCTTAGAAGTCTCGAGACGGGGACCATCGGGATGTCTATGGAGATTCTCGGTCATCTGGGTCCTGGTTGTCCCAAAGGTGCTTTTCCAAGAGGCAACTGGACTTTCTTGGAAGTCCAGTTGCCTCTTGGAAAAAGCACTTTTAGGATCGGGATCTAAAACACCATCTGGGGACCTGGGAAGGGGCAACCCCCTTGCCCCTACGACAGTCCTGGACGGCTGATCAGAAGGAAACGCACCTCTGTAGCGATAAAGGAGAATCTTTGTAGCGCAGGGTTGAAACGAGCGGCCCGTTGTTGGTCTCTTGAGTTTGGTGGGTTTTTTTCTTGCAGACGTTTCATTACCCAAACTGGGTAACACCATCAAGTGCCCAGCAAGCAATTAAGGTCCGAGAACACCAAGGACCCCTCGCTCGCTTCGGATCCAAGAGGCCGCGTCTTTTTCTCGCTTTGCCTCGCGTAAAAAACGCTCCTGTGAGGAGGGGTGGCTGGAGGGGGAAACCGACTCACTTCGGCGCAACTGGGCTCGGGGCCTTTTGGTTCCTCGACGCCTCAGACGAGGGGAAATGCTCCGCGCAACCTCCGCGCTCTCACCAATACACGAGACCCCCACCCGCTTCTCCCTCTCTCTCCCTCTCTCTCTCTCTCTCTCTCTCCCTCTCTCTCTCTCCCTCCTTCCTTCCTTCCCTTTTTTTTCATTTTCTCTCCAGGCTGGAAGGAGACAAGTGCCGCTTTTGTCAGGCGACCCTTCCTCGGTGGCAGAAGTGGGGGGGGGGGCGCTTCGCGGCCGCAGAGAAGCAGCAGCGCAGACCGAGGCGCAGAAACTCCCAGTGAAATCAAGCGGCGGTCCCAGCGAATTCAATGCAAACGGCTCTCCTCCTCCACCCCCCCCCCCACTTCTCCAGGTTAAATCTCAAGCTCGGGTAGAAAGAGGAGATAAACGCGAACAGCCGCGCGCGTTCACAAACTGCCCCTAGCCGCCGCCGGATCGTCCCGCCTCGTCCCTCGGCCATTTTCTTAGCACGAGAGAGAGAGAGAGAGAGAGAGAGAGAGAGAGAGAGAGAGAGAGAGAGAGAGAGAGAGAGAGAGAGAGAGAGAGAGAAATCTGAAAAAGAGTTTCAGCAAAAGATCACCTCGCAGAAAACCCGAAGCTGAATAAGCAGGTAACGTGTGTACGCGCGCGTGTATAAATGCTGCTGAAATGAATGACTACACATACATACACACACACACATATATATATAAATACATATACATATATATGTACACAAACATATCTACACACACATATATATATAGACATATTTTTTTCAAACATATATGTATATGTATATATACACATATATACTTACATGTGTGTGTATATATATTGTTTATTTCAGAAGAATTTATACATGCCCATATATATGTATGTTTATTTCAGAAAATGTATATACACACACACACACACACACACACACACACACACACAAGACAATTTGGAGAGGGCTGTGGCATGTACAAGAAGTCAGCCCCATCAGAAATCCGAACAAAAGATTCGGTGTAGTTTCAGTGATTCAGGGGTGGCCAACCTAAAGCTCCGGAAGCCGCCCCCCCCTTGAGGATGTTCGGGAGGGGATTGGCACGTGGGCACTACCCAGGCTGCTGCCCTGCCCTTATGGATTTGGTTTGCATCTTTGAAAATATCCCCGAAAAGCAGACAATTAAACAAGCGAATAAGCAAAACGCAAATTAAAAGTATGTTTAGAAACTTGGCAGAAAAAAAACTTCTTAATTTGGCCCTGGTTCTCCCTTCCTAGGAAATGGTGGGGCTGAGATAAAAGGGCATTGGCAGTGTGGCACCCACACACACGCACAAACATCTGTTCCACAGACTGCCAGGGTCCCTTTATCTGAACTAAATCATTTTGTCCGAAGGAAGTGAGGGAACCAATTTTAAGTTAGCTAGCCATTGTTTCTCTTTTATTGACGGATCTTATATTAACAGATTTATTAACGTCTTGCCAGACAATGCTGACGGGAAAACGAGTCCTTAAATGGCATTTTTCCTCCACCAAAACGTCGTGTGTATCACAGACGTGTCCCTCCCACACACACACACACATTCGGAATGTAACTTGCGTTTCAATTGCACACCTGTTGGTGGGTACCCTAACGAGCTTCGTTTCTATTACACATTTTACCAGCCATCGCTAGTCGGGGCTTCCTCTGTGAGTCGGTCACACCCGTGGATACCTTACACTTGTAACGAAGGGGCAGTTTTCAAATTAAACTTTATAGCCTTATTTGAATTGTGGTTCCCTTGCAGGCCAATTCCTAGAAGAAAAGTGAAAGGGCAGATGGACGTGACACCAGCTCGTCTTTCATATTCTTTCCCGCTCATATGGGGAAGGAAAAATTAGATGAAAGGGAAAGAAGGGGGGGGGGAACCCGCCCTATTTAAAAAGGCGCGGGGGGGGGTGTCCCAAAATTCTAGCGAATGCCAAAAAAAGGCAAGTTGTGGGCCGGCGCAACGTGCGGTAAGACTAGTCCAGGGGTAGGCAACCTTAGCTCTTTTATGACTCGTGGATTTCAACTGGCTCAGGAATTCTGGGAGCTGAAGTCCACGAGTCATAAAAGAGCCAAGGTTGCCTACCCCTGGACTAGTCTCTTTCCTGTACTTTGACTTTAATTGCCGGGTCTATTGTTTTGTTAAGTTGGCTAAAGTTTTACGCGCAAAGCGCGCAGAACTCGCCCAGGCACCTCCTGCGTTGCTCCGGCCCGGCGCTGCAGCCGACAGGGGGCGCTCGCACCTCCTGCTCAGCCCCAGTCTGTCCTCTTAAGCTCCTTGCAACCTCCGGAAGAAGCCGATGCAAGCTTGCAAGCTTAGCGGGGTCGAGTACGGATCTTTAGTCCTCGTGGATAAAAAGAGATTAAAGGCTAACTCCTTTCCCTTTTTCTTCTCCTCCCCCCCC
>NW_015390600.1:16117-17916 GCF_001527695.2 Protobothrops mucrosquamatus | reverse complement strand
CTGGAGTTCGTGTCAAAGTTGCAGAAGTTACTTACAGATTCTTTCCAGTCCGGACGGCTGGCTCGGAAGCCGTGCGATTGGCCGAAGACACGCCAAGTCCGCGGTGGCTCTCGCGTCCCACTCGGCCTCTCCGGGCTTGGGTGTCTTTTTTTTTTTCCCCCCCGGGATGCCCGGGCAGACACTGGGGAGCTCCGCTCGTGCCCTACCCATCCTCTTCGCTTCGTCCTCCTCCCTCAGCCCGAACGAATCAAATCGGGGGTTTTCTAGCCCCGGTTCTCCTGCTTGCCTACACACCCTTCAAGTCTTACTCCTAGCTTTAAACTGCAGCCCTAGGAGGTTGGGGGGGGGAGAGCGAGAAAGAGAGAGAGAGAGAGAAAGAGAGACAGGGAGAGAGGGAAAATCGTTTATGGTATGGCTTAAAAAATCCAAATGGCTGATTTTCTGTATGTGTGTGTGTGTGTGTGTGTGTGTGCGCCCGCGCGCGCGCGCGCGTTTGTGTTATAAGAATGGACCCACAACAAAAAAGTCAATTCTCTGTCCCTTTTTCTCCTCCCCCCCTCCCTTTTTTCCATGAAGGAGAATAAGAATAAAAGAATAAAAACCTCTCTTTATTTTTTTTATTTTTTTGCAGTGGTTATTCAAAGATAATTTAATGCCATTGTTTCTGCTACAGATGGTTCTTTTTCATACAATAACAGTGCGCTTTGTGCGAGCCACACACAATACAAATCGAAAAGCGTTTTCCTGAATAACCATTTTGTTCTCATTTGTATAGGGCCGACAAAAGGCGCCGCGAAGTAATGGGGATTCTGTTTGTTGAAGCCACAGAATAGAAGCCTGATAAAGATTTAGGTTGCCCCCCTCCCCTTCCCTCGCCCGCCCAAAGGAGGAGGGACACCGTCGCAAAAAGACCGCCAGGAGCCTCGGCTGTTCTTCTCTCCCGACCAGACCGACTTCCTGTTGTTATTATGGTTGTTATTCCCACCACTAATAACATCATCATCGGTAGATTTTTTTCTTCTTGTTCTTTTTTTTTTTTAAAAGGGGGGGGGGAGGGAGGATTTCACCTCGAGGCTCAATCGTTCCAAACATCTGCTTCTTTCAATCTCTTGCGTTTGGGGAGAGGGGGTGTCCCATTAGTCTCCCTTTCCCTCCCCGCCCCTACAGGAATTAGAACAGGAGGGGAAGGGGAAGAAGAGAAAAAAAAAAACCCTGGAAACACTGAGCGCAAAAAAAAAAAAAAAAAGCGGGAAAGCTGCACGCGTGTACATTTCTGGGGCTTGTGAACCCGGCAGATTCCAGAGACCATGCCGACTTGGCTGCGTGGATTTCTCTAGGCTGCCAAACTGCAGTTCTCTGACTGGTTTCTAAGCAAATTTGTTTCTCACCCCCCCCCCAGCGCTTTCCTGCCCCCCCATCCCTAAGTTTGCTTGAAGCTTTAGAGCGCTCGGCACCAGGTCAGCTCCCCCCTCCTCCCCAGCCAGCCAGCGGAGGAAGAAGTCACTTGAAGCTTCTTTCCGAAGACCTAAAACTAACCAACTTCCAGATTCCACGTTTCTAAACCCAGTATTGTCCCAAGCCGAAGTCCCAAAGTCGTGCCCTAGCTGGTTCGGGCCACCTTCAAGTTACCGGGCGCAAACCTCGAACGGCCGAGCCGTGATTTACAAAACCCGACGGGCGAACTCAAGCCCAAACCAACCACCATCTGCAGCAACTGTTCGTGGTAATGAGCACACTTCCCATAAGCGGAGCTATGAGCTCCTGGGACGAGTCGCTTGCCAACGGTTGTTAACCAAAGT
>NW_015390600.1:10343-15301 GCF_001527695.2 Protobothrops mucrosquamatus | reverse complement strand
AGAAGAAGAAGAAGAAGAAGAAGAAGAAGAAGAAGAAGAAGAAGAAGAAGAAGAAGAAGAAGAAGAAGAAGAAGAAGAAGAAGAAGAAGAAGAAGAAGAAGAAGAAGAAGAAGAAGAAGAAGAAGAAGAAGAAGAAGAAGAAGAAGAAGAAGAAGAAGAAGAAGAAGAAGAAGAAGAAGAAGAAGAAGAAGAAAGACGAAAGACTTGTGCTCCATCCTGAACCCATCAGGGACCTTCACTCAGGCAGGGGAAAAGGTCGAGGGGGCGGCAGGGAAACACTCCCCCCACTCCTGGAAAAGACGCCTGGTCGGGTGAAGCAGAGCCCGTTTGCTTTCGCTCCCCCTACTCCGACCTTTTAGACAGCCGAGTTTACGAACGACCTCAGCTCCGGGAGGGAGGCGCCCTCGGCCCAGCGGAGAAGAGCTCAAGACAACAACCCGCCGCGGGACGGCCGCTCTGCTGGCCGCCGGGTTTGTCCCCCCCCCGCCTCCAGGAAGGAAGGACGGGCGCCCTTCTTCTCCTCTCGCAGCCTCCGTAAGCCCGTCCTAAGGGATGAGCTTTCGTCCCATCCGATCTACCCCCCCCCCCTCCAGCGAATGTTCTCCCCTTCCTCGCTTTCCAAACTCACCGACCGGGTTTAGACTTTCAAAGGAAGGAAGGAAGGAAGGAAGGAAGGAAAGGAAGGAAGGAAGGAAGGAAGGAAGGAAGGAAGGCTTTCTATCCCGCCTTTAAAGGCTTTCTATCCCGCCTTTATTTTTTTATAATAAGAGCCATAATAATCCTTCCTATTTTCTCCCCTGTGAGGTGACTTGGGCTGAGAATGGACTGGGCTTTCATGCCTAAAGCGGGACTAGAATTCACCGTCTCCCGGTGAGTTACCTAAAGTCACCCAGATAAAGGCGCAGGGTGTGTGTGTGTGCAGAGATGGGGGGGATGATATTCGGCAAGGTGGCTTGTCTGCTCCCAGATCGTTGCTTGGAACTCGATCCACAAGCTCTTTTAGGCCTGGGATATACAAAGACGGTCGTTTTCACTACCCCTTGAAACGAATAGGGCGAGCTGTCAAGTTCAGGGCTAAGCCTAGCCCAGGGGCAGGCAACCTCGGCTCTTTTATGACTCGTGGACTTCAACTCCCAGAATTCCTGAGCCAGCCATGCTGAGGGGAAAGGGAGAGGTTTCCAAGCTGAGCCAGGCTGGCTCAGGAATTCTGGGAGTTGAAGTCCACGAGTCATAAAGCGGCCTAGGCCTAAGGTAGGCAACCTTGGCTCTTTTATGACTCGTGGACTTCAACTCCCAGAATTCCTGAGCCAGCCATGCTGAGGGGAAAGGGAGAGGTGTCCAAGCTGAGCCATGCTGGCTCAGGAATTCTGGGAGTTGAAGTCCACGAGTCATAAAAGAGCCAAGGTTGCCTGCCCCTGGCCTAGGTGGAAGGAAAGTGCACAACAAACCTCACCCTCTTAAGGGCACTATATATATATTTAAGTATCTAGAATTTGAGGGGAGGGAGAGAGAAAAGGGCGAACGTTTGATCCCCTGAGGCCAGGGGGGCGACTATTCCACTCTCCTTCCACACACGCACGGCCTGTTTTTAATGGGGTCCCCCCCTCCCCTCCCATTTGGCCCACTCGCTTCTTCTACAGACTGGTTGCGGGGGGGGGCGCCTCCTGATTTCGAGGCACTGGGTGAAAATCGGGGAAAGAGGGCACGAGACCCCCCCTCCCCCGTTAGGAATCTATCGCCGTCGTGGCGATAGGGAAAAAAAAAATTGCCCTCGTTTCTGTGAAATCGGCACCGTCGCGCTTGGACGACGCGGGGGGGAAAAAAAAACCCACCCCGAAACCGAAACACCCGTGGAGAGAAATTTGTTCACATGTTAGCTTTGAGGCGCTTCCCGTCACAGCGAGGCTGGCTTCGGAGCCTCGCCTTCGGCGCCTGGCTGCTGGTGGTGGAAGGAGGAAATCCGGAGTCACGCCGGATCCTGCAGGGGTGGATTGGGGCTGGGGGCCAGTCCCGCCACGGAAGATCAGGGGGTTAGGAGGGGAGCTTTCCCATCAGGAACGGGTGTGGGAAACCGGGACCTGAGTCTCCCGGCTTGGTTTCAGACCTCGTCCGGGGGGCTGATTCATGAGTTGTCATATGAAGACACCAGACCAGGTTTCCTCGGGATGAGATCAGCCCAGAATAGTCTCTGGGGACCTCTTTTATTAGCAATCATCAAAGCAAATTGCAGGCAGAAGCGACAAGCAGCGGGGTGAGCCGGGGGAGGCAAACAGGGGAAGTTTAGGAGGTTAGAGACAGCCAAAGTTTTACAAAATGTATCTTATCTATTACATGGCTTATACCAGTGGTGGCGAACCTATGGCACGGGTGCCAGAGGCGGCACTCAGAGCCCTCTCCATGGGCACGCACGCCATTGCCCCAGTCCTAGGCCTTCAGCTGGGTTTTATAAAACCTTTTCACTTTAGTCCTCCGCCGCCGTGTGCAAAAAAAAAAAAAAGGTTCAGTCAATTTCAACTCGCGGGGAAAAAAAAGATCTTGCAAAGTTGGAATTGATTGATTGAACTTTTTAGTCCCACCCAGTCTGCTGTTACCACCGCAGCCACGCCCACCCAATGGGCCACACCCAGCCAATGGGCCACACCCACTCGGCACTCGACGATGCATAAGTGGGTTTTGGGTTGCAGTTTGGGCACTCGGTCTCTAAAAGGTTCGCCATCACTGGCTTATACAATTAACAGTTCAAGGAAAAGTTGCCATTGTGGTTCACACTGGAAGGTCTTATCAGGAAGTGACAATATTATAGCTTGTGTAGACAGCTTTGTTGACTTGCTTCTTAGTTGTCTGTCCTTACGTGTTTGCAGCTGCAGATTGCAGCCTAACACGTAGGCACGTAGGCATGAAGAAGTGCAGAATTAAGCATACTGAAGGTTACAAGATGGAGTGACTGATGCTATATTCCAACAAACGGGGAGCCAAGGAAGCGCCGAACGTGTTTAATAAGTCCAAGCCCCCCCCCTTCCCTCCCTTCTTCGCCCAGCTCTTTTTCCGAACAGGGGTCGCTGGAGAAAGGGTTTCCACGGCCAACCCACGGGCGATTTGTCAAGTGGATTTCCTTCCGTGGGACGTGAACAGGGACTTGTATCCTCTTCATTTGGGGGCACACATTTACATACGTTCCGGTTTAAAATGTTCGGCCGCAGGAACCTCTTCTGATTGCCAAGTGACGCGCGCAAATTACAGACCAAATAACCTCCGCCAATAAGTCTGGAGCAGCTCAACTCCCGGGTCGGCGAAGGTCACTTCTGAACGTCAGAAACGCGCGAGAAAGAATTCTCCGAGAAAGGAAGCCGCCCGCCCCCTCCGACTCATCTGAGCGCTCCAGAGGCGCGGCAAGTGTGTTGGTTTGGTCAACGACCCTGGGTGTGTTACACGGCGGCTAAGGCCCCCCCGGTTTGGAGAGGGGGCGCCGTTCGGCGTGGGCGCTCGAGGAGGGGGGGGCTGAAGATGCGCTTCCTCGAAGAACGGGCCCGCAACCCGGCGCCTCTGTAGGCCTGCACGTCTGAACGGCAGAGGACAAACGGGGTTTTTTCTCTCTCTCCAAGTCACCTGATCTCTCCGCTAGGTTGGAAGTCGCCGGTCGGTTTACGGACCGGCGGAGCAGATCTAGATCGCTTGGGTCTTGAAAGGCCCCTAACTTCGGAAAGGCGCAGGGTCCCGCGCGGATTGGAAAATGTCACCTTGTAGGAGAGATGGGCGGCATGATAGATAGATAGATAGATAGATAGATAGATAGATAGATAGATAGATAGATAGATAGATAGATAGATAGATAGATAGATAGATAGATAGATAGATAGATGATGGATGGGTAGGTAGGTAGATTAGATAGATGACAGACAGACAGACGGACGATGATAGATAGATAGATAGATAGATTAGATAGATAGATAGATAGATAGATAGATAGATAGATAGATAGATAGATAGATAGATAGATAGATAGATAGATAGATGATGGGTGGGTAGGTAGGTAGATTAGATAGATGACAGACAGACAGACAGATGATAGATAGATAGATAGATAGATAGATAGATAGATAGATAGATAGATCCATAACAGCACGCAGAACAGTTGGACCGCCATAGCACACCTTGTCTTCAACACCCCCAACCCGCCCCTCCCCAATTATTTTCCCAATTGTTCTCCTTCGGTGGTAGCCTCCTCCTCCTCCTCCTCCTCCAGCGGGCCATTTCAATCCGCCGCTCAATTCAGAAATCCAGTGGAAACGTTTTATCAAGAGCCCGGCCAGCGGACCATTCCCACGCTGACCCCCGTCCCGGTTCGCAGCCAAGCCAAGACCAAAGTTCGGGCCTAAACATGCCAAGAGTCGCTGTGGAGGGGGGGAGGGGGAAGGGGATGGTGGAGATGGCCGCTCCCGGAGGAGAACGGCCCCGTCTCAGGAGACGAAGCCTCCGCCTCGCCGCGGCAGGGGATTTCACACCCGGCCTCAGGTGCCCGTCGGTTCTTCCCCCCCCGACACTCCTGCCCGGCTGAGATGCCCGTCCTTACAGCCTGCCCGGACAGAGCGCGCCCCAAACCCGGAAGATTCAGAGGAGAAAGGGGGACACCCACCCGGGACACCCACCCACCCCCCGTGCGCCTTTCCCGCCTCGGGAAGGGCCTTCTGCGCGTCCTGAGTCTGGTAGTTGCGCTTCCACACACCGGCCGAGAATTTAGCGAGGCAAAAGGACCGAGGTGGGGACAGGGACTGGAGCCCCTTAAAGAAAACCTGCCATCCATCCTGCTCTTGGGATCTCGCGCGTGGGATCCTCGCGCGTGGGATCTCCCCTGCGCAGGGGAGCGCAGGGCCAGGGACGCATTTCGCCCGCCCGGATCGAGCGGGGAAGGAGAGGGAAGGACCCGGGGACGTGGGTACACCCAGGAGGGTCAAGCCCAA
>NW_015390600.1:0-10100 GCF_001527695.2 Protobothrops mucrosquamatus | reverse complement strand
GGGACAGGGACTGGAGCCCCTTAAAGAAAACCTGCCATCCATCCTGCTCTTGGGATCTCGCGCGTGGGATCCTCGCGCGTGGGATCTCCCCTGCGCAGGGGAGCGCAGGGCCAGGGACGCATTTCGCCCGCCCGGATCGAGCGGGGAAGGAGAGGGAAGGACCCGGGGACGTGGGTACACCCAGGAGGGTCAAGCCCAAGGGCCCGATCCTGCCGGAAACCTCTCCTCTGCGGGAATCCCGTATTGCGAAGCGTTATCTAAGCAAGAGGGTCGTCCGGGGATTTCTCCTCCAACTTGCAAATCGCTTCCGCCCCCCCCCCATCCAAAAGAATTTGCCCTCCTCCTCGAGACAAATCTTCTAGGAACGAGGCTTCCCCAGGATTCCCGGTTAGGAGCCAGAACGTGGAAAAGGCGAGTTTTCCCCGCAGGAACAACGTAACACTCGTAAATCTGGTTATTTTTTTGACATTTTTGTAATGACCAAAAAAAAAACCCCTGACCTTCTGCCTATCAAGCTTATTACGCTTTGCAAGAGCAGGAAACTCCGGTCTTCCAGCAAACAAACTGGCCCATAGTCTATGGCAGTGGTGGCGAACCTATGGCACGGGTGCCAGAGGCGGCACTCAGAGCCATCTCCATGGGCACGTGCACCATTGTCCCAGTCCTAGGCCTTCATCTGGGTTTTATAAAACCTTTTCGCTTTAGGCGTCCGCCACCATGTACCAAAAAAAAAAAGGTTCAATCAGTCAATTTCAACTTCTCGCGGGGAAAAAAAATCTTGCAAAGTTGGAATTGATTGATTGAACTTTTTAGTCCCACCCAGTCTGCCGTTACCACCGCAGCCACGCCCACCCAATGGGCCACACCCACCCAATGGGCCACGCCCACCCAATGGCCACACCCATCTGGCACCCGATGATGCATAAGTGGGTTTGGGGTTGCAGTTTGGGCACTCGGTCTCTAAAAGGTTCTCCATCACTGGTCTATGGAGATTCTCAACCATCCAGGTCCCAAAGGTGCTTTTTCAGGATGGTGCTTTTTCCAAAAGGCATCTTGGAAGATGTATGGAACCAGTGACGTCATATCTATGTCCAATGTGTTTTTAATTTTGTATTATTAATAAAAAAATTATTTTAAAAAAGGCAATTGGACTTTCTTGTTCTTTGAAAACGTTTTGCTTCTCGTTTTCTTCAATTCTGGACTGAAGAAGCATCTGGGATGAGAAGCAAAACGCGTTCAAAGAAAAAAAATAAGCCAGTTGCTTTGTGGAAAAAAAACACATTTGGGGCAAAGCCACAACTGCTTTTTTCAGACGCTTTCTGTCCCACCTTAATAGTATCTTGAAATCAGAGGCCTCTCCGGTACAGACCTATTTATGCCACACTCGGATTAGTAGAATGCCAGAATAAAAACAAGAAGGAGCTGAGACTCTTGGCCAAAGGTAGACTTTACTATCTGTATGCAAGTGGCTACCCCAAGCCAGCTGTGGATGTTTAATCTCTTCCCACAAAAAGCACTTGTGCCTCTACTAAAGCTTATCTCTACAATCTGGGATAATAACAGGAAGAGTCTTCCTTAGAAGTGGTGGTAGGACTTCCTTAGACAATGGGAATCCTTTCACACCCTGTTTTTCAACCTTGACCACTTTGAGACCGGTGGACTTCAACTCCCAGAATTGTGGATTTCAACTCCCAGAATTCCCCAGCTATGCTGGCTGGAGAATTCTGGGACTTGAAGTCCACATTTTTTTTAAAGTGGCCAAGGTTGAGAAACACTTCTTTTTAACAGTTTTAAAATTCTTTTTCCCCTTCGGGGGTTTTCCCCTCTATTGAATTGTGTCCAATTATTATTGGAGATTGGAGAAGTGCGTCCAGTTTTCTTCGATTTTACAAATTTTATTAATTTTTCAAATAAACGTATGGACAAATAATACAAATATGGTGCATTTCATTAGAAAAACAAACACATAAAAAAGCCTACTCAGTAAGTATTCAGAAATAACCAGCGGTCCCCCCCCCCCGCATCCACACTCCCTCAACCTTCCTACCTACTTCCCTCTTCCTTCCTCCCCCTCTTAACCACGACCTCTCCTCTTTCCTCCTTTCCAACTATCCTACACATCCCATCACCTTCTTTTCCACCACCTCGGATGCAGTTTAGGGGTACTAGCCGATCATCTCCTCTTCTTAAAGACAAACATTTACATTATATTTATAAATACACCAAATTTTATATAATTCTACCCCTTCATCCCCTTCCCCCCTCCCCCGAGAAGTGTGTCCAGTTTTCTTGTTGAGGTTTTTCAGAAGTGCTTTTGTCATTGCTTCCTTTCTAGGTCTGAGAGAAAGTGCCTGGCCCAAGCTCATCCTGCAAGGTCTCCTGGTTTCTAACCTGATGCCTTAACCACTATACTATACTGGCTGTCAAAACAAAAGGCTACTTGTGTTATAAAGCTGCGAGAATCCCAAAGTATTGTAAGGTGTTGGGTATGAAGTAACATAAAAGTAGGTCAGAGTGTGGCCAGTCTAGAGAAAAGAAGGACTAGGGGAGACATGAAAGCAGTATTCCAGTATTCAAGGGGCTGCTATAAAGAAGAAGGTGTCAAGCTATTCTCCAAAGCACCTGAAGGCAGAACAAGAAGCAATGGATGGAAACTAATCCAGGAGAGAAGCAACCTAGAACTAAGGAGAAACTTCCTGACAGTGAGAACAATTAACCCGTGGAACAACCTGCCTCCAGAAGCTGTGGGTGCTCCATCACTGGAGGTTTTTAAGAAGAGATTGGATAGCCATTTGTCTGAAATTGTAAAGGGTCTCCTGTTTGAGCAGGGGTTGGACTAGAAGACCTCCAAGTTCTCTTCCAACTCTTATTATTCTGTTATATTTGCCTTGAAAATAGCCCATGCTAAACTGTGTAACACAGTCAAATATCAGCACAGGAAATGCCTTGGCTTACGACATTTTGTATTATTCCATAAACTGCTTTGTACATTTTGCCAAATTTCAACTTCACTGGAGTCTTGCTGTGTCCAGAATATTGGACATATTCTGAAAATCAGGCTGCTTGAGGTACCTTAGTTCAAAAATTGTTGCCCTATGACAGTGTTGGCGAACCTATGGCACGCGTGCCAGAGGTGGCACTCAGAGCCCTCTCTGTTGGCACGCGTGCCACCGCCGCCAGCAGCAGATCCATCAGGCTGCCACCACCGCCCGGAGCAGGAGCCCCGCCCTGCACAAAGGAGGTGAAGCGGCCAACTAGTAAGCTCGAGTAGAGGTGGTAGAGCAGAGGTCACCGACCACTGTCGATTGGTAGACTGGAAGAAAAGGGAGGGGAAAACATTGTACATGCGTGCATACGCGCACGGGGCTGCAAGCATGCATGCGCTGCAAATGGGGCGGGGCTAGTGCCTGCGTGATACTCACTAGCCCTGCCCCATTCTTGGATGGTGCAGTGCCTTGTATCTGCACCCCGCAGTGTGGCGGTGGCCATTTTTGGGCCTTGCAGCACGGTGGGCCATTTTTGCGCCCCCGGTTTTTGCGTGCCAGAGGCGGCACTCAGAGGCGTCTCCCTGCTCCCCCCTGAGGGCACCACAATGCTGATGCAGCCCTGGCACTTTGTGATAAATAAGTGGGTTTGGGGTTGCGGTTTGGGCACTTGGTCTCTAAAAGGTTCGCCATCACTGCCCTATGATGCACTGATTCACCCAGTTAAAGATTCTGACAAGGAGAATTTTGCTATAATATAGATTTGTAATTTAATGCCAGTTAAATTGGATTCTCTCTCCTCGTCCTCCCAGTACATTTGTTCTTTATCCTGCTTGTGTTATTATCTTCACCACACCTAAAGTAAACGTAAATCAAAAAATAACTTTCAAAATCAAAACTCTAGCAATTTCTATCTCAGCATCTTCTGTACATTTATCTTATATAGTGACAGGCTTCCAGACGTGAATGTAATAATGGAGTATTTCTATTATTTTCTTTCTGATGCACACTTAAGAGTCAATCACATGACTCCATGCCTAATTTTAACATACTGTATGAAGTATTATTTTGAATTTCTCTTAAGAGCCCTGCTCTCTATCTATGCCTATTCTAAACCATAAAGAAAGTGGTATAAATCATATCTATGCCTATTCTAAACCATAAAGAAAGTGGTATAAATCATAAAGTGACTAAATCTGCTTTCTGCTTTTTTCCAGATGTTAAAGAGTTAAAGTATCAAAGTAGAAACACTGAAATAACTTTTCCTTTATTACCCTCTGGAGAAGCAGTTCAGGGAATGAAATGTGATCAAAAAGTAGCTTCATACAGCCAAAGGGTGACAGAACAGAATTATATTTGTCCCAGGTGCAATTCCTGGTTCAAAAAAAGGGAAGTTTGCAAGCTTTACTCTGACATCTGAGAACTCTCTTATGGAGAAAATAAGTCTCATTATTTGCTACAGAATTCCTTGTCACCAGTTGCTATGCAGTGTTTCTCAACCTTGACAATTTTAAGGCATGTGGACTTCAACTCCCAGAATTCCACAGGTAGCATTGCTGGCTGTGGAATTCTGGGAGTTGAAGTCCACATGCCTTAAAATTGTCAAAGTTGAGAAACACTGTGCTATAGTGTCAAAAATACCCAGAGAGAAATCCCCACACCCCCAGCAGATAAGAGAAGAGGATGTAGAATTCTTTCTATATCAACTCCTTTACAACTTCCTGTCCCCTCCCAAATTAATTCAATTTATAATTCAGCCAGTTATAGCACAACCTTAAATCTAATGGTCAAGAACTGTAGGGGACATCTGCAAAAGGCCCACTGAAAGAATGGAGTTTGCTGATTGTCCGCAGATTTAAAACTAAACTAAACTAAACTAAACTAAACTAAACTAAACTAAACTAAACTGAAATCCATTCTTGGTTTAAATGGATAGCAAAACAAGATGATACTTTCACGTTTCAATGATCTTTCGCTATAACATAAATCTGGAACAAAAAAGGCTGCAGAAGTCAGTGAAATGAAATGAAACACAACAAAATGAAATGAGATTATAGCAACCTCTATTTCCATGGGGAAGATGAAGTTCCTAAACAATATAATGAAATGGAACACAAAATAATGACCAATTGGTGGCCTGCAGTACAAGGCTAGCTGCAAATTCCTTTAAACATTATATATTTTGTATTTTTGCAAGTCTTAGAAAGTTCTAATAACAAAAACTGGTTCTTTATAGTAAGGCCCATGTAAGTTTCTCTATAAATTTATACTATTTAGAATATTTATTCAAAATAATGTGTTTTGCTTCGGTACTAAATTCTACTGTTAAACAGGATTGCTCTCTGGCAAATATACTTGTGTATATTTGCTGCAAAGTACAGTCCAGCAGGACTTTCTATTATAATTATACCCTACCTAGTACAAAAGAGAAATCTAAAATATGACAGGGAATAACAAAATAATTAAAAGGGGTATGGAAAATACGCGCCACATACCTGGCTTGGTTACAAGTTTTATCAGAGCAAAAGAGCTGCTTGAGGATACCAATTTGTGTACAAGTGATGCATTTTTTACTTTTTTTTTTCAAAGAAAATTGCATGATTTTAATGATAGAAAAAGGAAAGGCTACTACAAAATACAGAACGATATATGCAAAAACAAGAAAGAAAAATAAAAACAGATATCCAAGTCCCATCTTTTTAAAGAGAGGAATGCATGTGTTGTTGTTTGTTCTTAATTAAACAACAGATTAAACGTAGAGCACAGGGAATAGTATTGCGATGTTGACAAAGAGTCAATTCAAAGGCAGAGAAAGTGAAGACATCCTCAATCCATTATTCAGTATCCATCAAAGCACAACAATTTTGGGGGTAACCTGCATGTCTGATCAATATAGATCTAATGCATGAACTCTTCTTTGGGTGGGAAAATACAGGCAGTCCTCGACTTACAGACATTCATTCATTTAGTTGAATTGAAAGTTAGTTCATTGAAAGTTACAACGGCACTGAAAAAAGTAACTTATGACCCGTTTTCACACTTACAACCATGGTCATGTGATCAGAATGTGGGTGTTTAGCAACTGGCATGTATTTATGACAGTTGCACTGTTTTGTGATCATGTGATCACCGTTTGTAACTTTGCCAGTTGGTTTCTGAGAAGCAAAGTCAATGGGGGAAAGCCAGATTGACTTAATGACCACATGATTCACTTAACAAATGGAGTGATTTGTTAAGAACTATGGCAAAAAGGTCATAAAATGGGGCAAAACTCACTTAACAATTGCCTTGCTTAGCAATGGGAATTTTGGACTCGCTTGTGGACGTAAGTCGAGGACTACCTGTATAACTGAACTTAGGCTATGGTTTTGAAATGTATTCTCGGATAGATATTGTTCTCCTTTAACAATTCTGTCATACTCCTGAAATGGGCTGGCTACTGCTTACACTCACTGAGTACTTCCCATCTTCTTTTGCTTCTGATACAATACTGCAATGACAGCTGTGGATTTCACACTATGCTTGATTGATTGATTGATTGATTGATTGATTGAAATAGGGGGAGGAGGATTTCACCCTCATAAGAGGCGACTGCAATGAATATTTCAAATATTTCAAAATGGGAGACTTCTGGAGAGCAAGCAGAGGACAGTAGTGTGGTTCCCCTCAAAGGTCATACAAGATTTCTCAAATCTTTAGGGAACCCCTTGAGTTATAAGGTAGAGCTGGAAAAACACGTCAGAAGAAAGGAGTTGCAGAGCCCTTCCATACTGTTGCCAAGAAAATTACATGGAGATTTCTTAGAAATCACCAAGAGACAAACTCAACTATAGGTAGTTCTTGACTTACAACAGTTCATTTAGTGACCATTGAAAGTTACAACGGCACTGAAAAATGTGACTTATGGCCATTTTTCACAGTTGCGACCTTTGCAGCATCCCCATGACCGTGTAATCAAAATTCAGATGCTTGGCAACTGGTTCATACTTATGGACATTGCTGTGTCCCAAGGTCATGTGATCCCCTTTTGTGACCTTCTGGCAGGCAAAGTCAATGGGGCAAACCACTTTCACTGAACAACTGGGTTACTAACTCATCAACTGCAGTGATTCACTTAACAACTGTGGCAAGGAAGGTCACAAAAAGGGGCAAAACTCATTTAACAAATGTCTCGCTTAACAACAGAAATGTTGGGCTCAATTGCGGTCATAAGTCAAGGACTGAAGAAGGTGAATTGACTCCTTGATGATCTATTGAACTGTTTGTAAACCAGACATCCATAATGCAAGAACCCTAATTACCCTTAAGCCAGTGGTGGCGAACCTATGGCACGGGTGCCAGAGGCGACACTCAGAGCCCTCTCTGTGGGCACGCGCGCCGTCGCCCCAGTCCTAGGCCTTCAGCTGGGTTTTATAAAACCTTTTCGCTTTAGGCCTCCGCCGCCGTGTGCAAAAAAAAAAAAAGGTTCAATCAATCAGTCAATTTCAACTTCTTGTGGGGAAAAAAAAGATCTTGCAAAGTTGGAATTGATTGATTGAACTTTTTAGTCCCACCCAGTCTGCTGTTACCACCGCAGCCACGCCCACCCAATGGGCCACACCCACCCAATTGACCACACCCAGCCAATGGTCACACCCACCCGGCACCCGACGATGCGTAAGTGGGTTTTGGGTTGCAGTTTGGGCACTCGGTCTCTAAAAGGTTCGCCATCACCGCCCTTAAGCTTATAGGTTGCTTATGAAGATTCTTATTTGGTGTATGTATGTATGTATGTATGTATGTATGTATGTATGTATGTATGTATGTATGTGTGTGTGTGTGTGTGTGTGTGTGTGTGTGAGAGAGAGAGAGAGAGAGAGAGGGAGAGAGGGAGAGAGAGAGGGAGGGAGAGAGGGAGGGAGAGGGAGGGAAGGAGAGACCTTATTTACCTCCCTCCAATTAACAACCAAGGAGCAGCCCTCAACTAACTTTTAACTTTAACTTTAACTTTATTTAAATTTCTACCCCGCCCTTGTCCCAACGGACTCAGGGCGGCTTACAGCCATTTAAAACAATACATAATACAATAAATACTAAATTTAAAAAGTAATTAAAACAAAATATTAATTGGCCATTTCTTTTTAAAATTGTTTTAAAAACCAGATTAAAATATCCCTTAGGCCAGACCTGCTAGCTTAAATAGCCATGTCAATTCCTCAAGCCTAAAAAAAAAAAAGGGGGGGGTTAAAAGGCTGGGACCTTGGAGTGGCTAGATTCTACCTGGGCCTTGCCTTCCTTTGTGTATTCAACAAGCTACAGCAGGAATGCAGAGAGGTTGTTGTCAGGCCTGGATGAGTGCGTTCCCTTTTGTGGGTTGATATAGTTGCCTGCTCTTCTCCTCCTGATTTCATTACTGTTGACAGTCATGATAATCTGTTCTAAAGTCAACATACAGAATATCTTCACTGTAGTGACCCAGGATATTCTGACTGAATAGAAACGCTGGCAGAATTCAGAGGAACATTTGTTATTTTTTTTAAAAAACAAACAAACAAACGCTGGGTTAATTTTTTCTCTTAGCAATGAAGTATCCTCAAATCTACTCACACAAGTGTGTGTTAATATCCAATTTTTAAAATATCAACCGGGCGGCTGAAAAAGAAATAAAGTTTTAAAAAGTCAGAAGCAGTAGAAATATATCCTAGCCCTTTTCCTCCCAGTTGTCATAAGCTGTATTCATACAGCCCCACTTAACCAAATTAGGTAAAAAATTCAATATATTTGCACACTATGCTGAGTTTCCTTAGAGGTAACCTTGCTTAGGTTTCTCCTATGTGCACCACACATGTACATGTCAAACCTAGACTAAACCCTAGACTAACAACATTAAGGCTATAATGAATCCAATCATAATCTTTCAACAAGAAACCGGAGAAAAGATCTTTAGAAAGCAAATTCCTTCTGATAATAAGAGGCTTCCAGAAATTAAGTTGTCTGCAGGACCTCCAGTACAGACTCAGGAATATTAAGATAAGATAAGATAAGATAAGATAAGACAAGATAAGATAAGATAAGATAAGATGATAAGATAAGATAAGATAAGATAAGATAAGATAAGATAAGATAAGATAAGATAAGATAAGATAAGATAACCTTTATTGTCATTTTTGTACTGTGGGCACAACGGCACACATCAAAAATGAAATTTAGTTGCCCGCTCTCAAAGTGAAACACATACATGACGCCCACCTAGACATACTATGAACAACATATGTACAGACCCACATCCCTACATATACGTAGCAAATAAATATTAAATACTGTCCATCTTGAATATATAACGGAAGGAGGAAGCTTAAGAGTTCACAAGGTTAATGCTGTATGAAATGAAACTATGGCTGAATCTGGATGTTCTGCTACGGATAAATAAAATATAGCCTGCCTCAGATTTTGACTAAGGTCCAATCAGTATTTTCCTTAACCTCATAGCTCTTCAAGTATAGGCGATACCACCCACACACACTACATTCAACTACAGGCACACTCTTTTTCTTTTACACTGATCCACATGTTGCAGGAATTTCCTTAAATGATAAATGTAAAGCAGTATGAAATATTTATTTGTGATTACCTCAAACCTAGTTGTCTTAATTAACCCAGTTTGCACAAACGTTTGAACCTTGTGTTAGTTTCATGGACTGGAGTTGACTACTATATCAAGCTTCCTGTGATGGAAGGTAGTCCAGATTCTCAGGAGGGACAGAATGCACTCCAGACAATCAAAAGGCAACTCAGTTCAGATAGTTTGTGTGAGAGAAAGAGGGTGAATACATCTCCTCCCTAATAGTTCTTAGAGTGCTATATTGCTGTGGTTGTTAGCTTTAGTTTGACAAGATTCTGTCTATAGGTGAGGAGCAACAAAGACATCTGCTTGGAAGTATCACAATGTGTCTTTCTTGGTTTTTGGAGTCGATGGGCAGTTGTATATGTTTGTTTAAATAAATAAACAAGCAAGCTAAAATCTGGTTTGTAAGCTTGTGGATTAGTAGGTGTCAACCCTCCAAGGTAGACCAAACTTGGAAATCAAAGACATGCAACCTATACTACTATCATTGTAGGGTTATGCTAGCAGAATCT
>NW_015390599.1:74310-80472 GCF_001527695.2 Protobothrops mucrosquamatus | reverse complement strand
TCTACCTTCCTTCTCAAATGGGGTGACTATAATCCAAGATGAAACACTGAAATCAGAGTTGTCTGTATAAAGTTGCCAGTGACAGCAAATGATGGTAAAGTGAGACTAATTGATGATACCGAAATAGAATAATGAACAGCAAGAAGACCCAAGTTTAGTAAAAAAAAAAAAAGTGGGAATTCATTTCTGACCACTACAACTATGACTGGAGCAGCTCTTTTAAGTCATTTAAGCATCACCTAATTTAAGTCCTTTCAATCACCTAAGAATCAAGACGTCCTCTGTAACTTTCTAAGCTTTCCATAGAGGATTTGTTGTTGTTGTTGTTGTTAATTGCGAAGTTGTGTCCGACCCATCGCAACCCCATGGACAACCTTCCTCCAGGCCTTCCTGTCCTCTACCATCTTCTGGAGTCCATTTAAGCTCATGCCTGCTGCTTCAGTGACTCCATCCAGCTACCTTCTTCTCTGTCGTCCCCTTCTTCTCTTGCCCTCCATCTTTCCCAGCATTAGGCTCTTCTCCAGTGAGTCCTTCCTTCTCATTAGGTGGCCAAAGTACTTGAGCTTCAACTTCAGGATCTGGCCTTCTAAAGAGCAGTCGGGGTTGATCTCCTCTAGGACTGACCGGTTGGATCGCCTTGCAGTCCAGGGGACTCGCGGGAGTCTTCTCCAGCACCAGAGTTCAAAGGCCTCAATTCTTTGGCGCTCAGCCTTTCTTATGGTCCAACTTTCACAGCCATACATTGCAACTGGGAAAACCATGGCCTTGACTATACGCGCTTTTGTTGGCAGGGTGATGTCTCTGCTTTTTAGTACGCTGTCTAAATTTGCCATAGCTTTCCTCCCCAGGAACAACGTCTTTTAATTTCTTGGCTGCAGTCCCCATCTGAGGTGATCTTGGAGCCCAGGAAAATAAAATCTGTCACTACCTCCATTTCTTCCCCATCTATTTGCCAGGAATTGAGAGGGCCGGATGGCATGATTTTGGTTTTTTTAATGATGAGTTTCAACATAGAAGATTACGCTAATTAAAACAAGAACAAACACACCACTTTGGTGCAGGTGTACAGTTTTTCATCACACAGGTTGGCTTACTTTATGCGGCTAATGTTTCCCATGGAAACGGCTCGGTGGGAGGCAATAAAATCCGCAGACAAATCTTCTGCTCGCTTAAGCACATCAGCCCTTGCCTGACCTCTTAGGACTTGTCATCCAGCACCACCTGTGAAATGGCCAACCGGTTTTCGATGGCGGAAAGAGGTTAAGTGGCATGGAGGAGCCAGCAAGATATTGAACTAGTCAAAGCTTCACCTCTGACTGGCCCACTTAACGGGCGCACTTAACCCCAGCAGTCAGCAGCATGATTGGCAGAATCCCTTCTCCAAAAAAAAGGCCATCCATTTATTTCCTTTTATTTCCTTAATGACAAGGTTGCTTGCGTAAAAGGCTGTTAACATTCCAATTACCATGTTCAGAGAGAATTTCCCGAGACCTTTTTTCCCCGATTAATGTTTTCAGCATAAACATTTTCCTTTATGCAATGTGTTTGCCGGCGAGGATAAATCAGTCTGACACAGGATTTTGAGTAATAGCTTCCGTCCAAACAGTTCCAAAGTTCAAGAGAAAGAAAAGAAATCCCTCTTTCCAGAATAATTGCTTCATTATCGTCATCATCATCATCATCATCACACAAAGCATTGGAGGGCGGGACAAGAAACAATGGTTGGAAACTGATCGAAGAGAGAAGCAACCTGGAATTAAGGAGAAGCTTCCTGACAGTGAGGACAATTAACCAGTGGAACAGTTTGACTCCAGAAATCATGGGTGCTCCATCACTGGGGATTTTTAAGAAGAGGCTAGACAATCACTTGTCTGAGATGGTATAGGTTCTCCTGCTTGAGCAGGGGGCTGGACTAGAAGACCTCCAAAGTCCCTTCTATTCTATTCTATTCTATTCTATTCTATTCTATTCTATTCTATTCTATTCTCCTCTCCTCTCCTCTACCCTACCCTACCCTACCCTACCCTACCCTACCCTACCCTACTCTACTCTACTCTACTCTACTCTACTCTACTCTACTCTACTCTACTCTACTCTACTCTACTCTATTCTATTCTACTCTACTCTACCCTACCCTACTCTTTCTATCTTCTATTCCTATTCCATTCCATTCCATTGGAACAGGGCTCCTTGCTTTGTCAAACAATCAAGTCACCCACAGGGTTCCTTCACAGTGCATCAAGCACTGTAGTGCTTTTATTAAAGCACGAAGCAGAGAGAAGTAATAAGACGATGTAAAGATTTTAGAAGGATTGACTTAGCTAAGTAGACGTATGCCTCAGCGCTTTGTAGCATAAATGGCTGACATTTTCTTGGCTAAGAAGGTAAACAGCACTGGGCTTCACTAATACCTGAATGGAAGGATGCCAGGATCTGCTAGCACTATAATCAGTGGTGGGATTCAGCCAGTTTGCACCAGTTTGGCAGAACCGGTAGCTAATTTTTTGTTGCCCAGGCCCAGAACAGACTTCCGGAAGTGGCATCCACGCAGAGAACCGGTTGTTCATATATTTGAATCCCATCACTGACTATAATCTAAACGAGGGAGCTTTAGTGATTTTGATGATGAATATAGAATCCACTCTCTTAATGCATGCAATAAAACAATACATACACACTCGTGAAGTAAACAGGAATCTAGTTTGAGATTGAATTAGAGTGGCCAAAATCATTAGGTGCTGTCAAATTGCTGATGTATCTTAACATTGCTAGATGATTTTTTTGGGGGGGAGTGGGGGATCTGAAGAATCTCACAAGAAAGGTGTGTGGAATGTAAAGGATATTATTATTATTGTTGCTATTACTATCTTTATTACTGTTATTACATTCTGGAATGAAATATTGTATCCAAAAGGGCTAGAGGCAAACACCCTAAATTTAATACATCGGGAGGAAACTTTAGTGTATTCTTGACCTCGGATTCCAACTTGTCTCATTTTTTTTTTAATTTTGCCATCTTCTTCCTCAATCCACTCCCAGAGATATTTAAGTGATCAAATGAATAGAGTAGAGTAGAGTAGAGTAGAGTAGAGTAGAGTAGAGTAGAGTAGAGTAGAGTAGAGTAGAGTAGAGTAAATAGAATAGAATAGAATAGAATAGAATAGAATAGAATAGAATAGAATAGAATAGAATAGAATAGAATAGAATAGAATAGAATAGAACAGAACCTTGGAGGTCTTCTAGTCCAACCCCCTGCTCAGGCAGAAAACCCAAATGATTGCCCAACTTCCAATTAAAAACTTTCAGTGTTGGAGCATTCACAACTTCTGGAGGCAAGTTGTTCCACTGGTTAATTGTTCTCACTGTCAGGAAATTTCTCCTTAGTTCTAGGTTGCTTCTCTCCTTGATTAGTTTCCATCCGTTGCTTCTTGTCCTGTACTCAGGTGCTTTTGGGAATAGCTTGACTCCCTCTTCTTTGGGGCAGCCCCTGAGATATTGGAACTCTGCTATCCTGTCCCCCCTCGTCCTTCTCTTTGTTAAACTAGACATACCCAATTCCAGCAACCGTTCTTTATAAGTTTTAGCCTCCGGTCCCCTCATCATCTTTCTTTCAAAAATAAATAAATAAGTAAATAAGTAAATAAATAAATAAATAAATAAATAAATAAATAAATAAATAAATAAATAAATAAATAAATAAATAAATAAATAAATAAATAAATAAATAAATAAATAAATAAATAAATAATAGGAGTTAAGTAGAGTGTTTTTGTTTTTCATAATGTTTACTCCTTTATCAAATGAAAAAAAAAGACAAATGTTGAATTGCAAATGTTATATGGAAAAAAAAAATGGGAGTAGGTCCTAGACAAACAGAGACACAATTTATCCTTGTAAGTTGTAGGTTCTCTATCTCTGGAGGCTTTCAAGATGTGGCTGGCCATCTATCTCTGGTTTGCCTGCACAATGAAGACAGTTAGATGCCATCTTCTCCTAATTCTGCAACTCTAGGAAATATACTGTAAAGAAAAGCAATACACTGTGAGTTAGATTTGTTTGCTTGAAGGGTAACTTCTTCTTCTTCTTGTGCCATATCCATTATCGGATGTTGGCGATCATGTTGGCAATCCTTGCTTATTATCAGCAGCACCACAAAAAAGTGCTGCTGAGTTTTGTCCAAACCAGTCCCTTAGATTTTGAAGCCACGATGTTCTTCTTCTGCCTGGCCCTCATTTGCCTTCAATCTTTCCCTGGAGGATTAAATGGAGTATGCCGTATTTTTCTGGGTGTCGCATCACATGTCCGAAATATTCTAACTTTCATTTTTTAATCGTTTTGATGATTTCCCTTGGCTTTCCCAGGCGGCTTATCACCTCCTCATTTCTGATCTTGTCAACCCAGCTTATACATAACAGCCGCCTGTAAATCCACATTTCAAATGCTTCTAGTCTCTTCAGGTGGCCTTCTGTCAGAGACCAACTCTCTACTCCACGGAGCAGGATAGGAAAAAATATAGCATCTGACAAGCCTGATTTTCAGAAGGGTAACACTGTTCTGTAAATACTGAAGTTCTTGGGTATCCTTTCCACTTGTGTCTACCAAATAGTTGGAAGGTTCTCAAAGTTATAGTAGATATGGTCCCTGTGGGAAAACGGTAGCTATACAACTGTATAAACTTGACACTGAACGTGTGGCTCTTAGGATTGACGACAATGAGCAGGCAAGGGTATATATTTCATTTCAGCAATGTAAGACACATCAAAGTGTAAATTGTTCTTACCGTGTCCATCAAGACGCTGCCTTTTGAGGCCCTGTGTCCCAATCAATTCACTAATCTCTCTAGCCGCCCTAGACTCATTTTTGTTCTTCTTTCGCCGTGACCTTGATTCCATTTATCCTTCCCCAGACCGGTTGTTGAGCAGCTCAGCTTTGAAAAACAAAACCTCAAAGCAAATTGTGTATGGTTCACTTGCCAGACAGACATTGGATCAATTTACAGCGTGAGAGACAAAGATTAAACTTTCTCAGAGAGGGTGGCTTGGGACAAAGGGGTTCCTCCGAGAATAATTTTGGCCTTGGGCAATAAAAATCTGGCACTATATAAAGTGCCCATAAGACACTTGCCAATGCTGATTATTGTTCTTTAATGTAGAACATCACAGCAATTACTGTTAAGTTATTGCGAATTTCAAAATACGTAACAACGGTTCCAACTTTTATTTCTTGCTAGAGTTGTCTTTCTAGAGTGTGTCCTATTTATATGTGACCTTATATTTATTTCTCTTCGTTTGATGCTTTTTAAATAAAGTTTATTCCCTAGTTATGTAAATGCTGCAGTGTAAAATAAAGTTTTACACACTGAAAGAGGATTCAAATCAGAATCCATCATAGCCTCCGACATATATTGTAACCTCCGAGATATATGTCCCAGGGTGCTATTTTAATACAAGGGTTAATAAATTAATATTAATTTGCTATTTCACTCTACTCTTGGTCCACACAACAGACAGCCACAAACATGTCAAATATGTCATATACCTACAAATCTACAGACACTGACTTGAAATTAAAAAACCTAAGTTGCCAGAGGCAGGAAAGATGGACTTTTGTCACAATTGTGTGGTTATAGTTGTTTTTCAACGTATTATTCCTTGGAGAGGAGTTGACTGAAATTCAAGGTTGTCTTCTTTTCAGGTGAATACACTACTTTGGGTTTTTTTTCCCCTCAATTACTGTGTGAAAAAAAATAGAAAGTATAATATGGTATATGTGGAGTTTGTGTGCGAACAGTATATACATGTGAAAAAGTGTGGGGAGTACATAGACTTACAAAAAGGAAAGTGTCAGGGGAACAAAAGATTTAAGTTGTAAGATGGAAGTTGTCCCAAGGAGACACAAGTCCACCCTACTCAAGCCAGCGGAAGAGGCCAGGTCCGGATCTTGTCTGCTAAGGAATTGAAGCAGGAGGGATCTGCTGCCTCTTCTGGTGAACCACCGTGACCTCTGCCAGCGGTTTTCACCTTTCCCTATTCTGACATTTGGGGGATTGTGAGGACCTGTACAATTGTTTGTTTGTTTGTTTATAGTCTCTCCACTGCTTCTCCTTTCTCCTTTCTCCTCTTCCTCCCCTTCCCCTTCTCCTCTTCTTCCCCCTCCCCCTCC
>NW_015390599.1:72469-73872 GCF_001527695.2 Protobothrops mucrosquamatus | reverse complement strand
TCTTCTTCTTCTACTCTTCTTCGCCTCTCCTCTCCTCCCCTTCCCCTTCCCCTTTCTCCTCCTCCTCCCCTCCCCTTCCCCTTTCTTCTTCTTCTTCTTCTACTCTTCTTCCCCTCTCCTCCCCTTCCCCTTTCTCCTCCTCCTCCTCCTCCTCCTCCTCCTCCTCCTCCCCTCTCCTCCCCTTCCCCTTCCCCTTCCCCTTCTCCTTCTCCTTCATATATATATATATATCTGCTCAATTCATTCCAGTGGCTCTGGGCAGGTTACACATCTAAAATTCTAAAAGAATTAAAGCAATGTTAAAAAAACATCAAAACAGTAAAAGTATCCACAAACTTGTAGAAACCTATGGGATCTGCGGCATTAATGTCTTCCGTTGTGAGGAGGCTATTCTGTCCATCTTGAATTCACTTCTTCTCGTTTGCACTGTATTTAATAGGGAGATATAAGAAATTTATATACGTATATTAGTGTAAACATGAGACAGTAAATCCTAAGGGGAAAAGAGAGGAAATACTTAATGTAGTAGTTTGAGACTTGTACTAAAGATACTTGTATGTTATTGAATTATCAATTAACTCAGACGCCACATTGCTT
The DNA here is from genome assembly GCF_001527695.2 of Protobothrops mucrosquamatus. Taxonomy (NCBI): domain Eukaryota; kingdom Metazoa; phylum Chordata; class Lepidosauria; order Squamata; family Viperidae; genus Protobothrops; species Protobothrops mucrosquamatus. Next base: position 73,275 of record NW_015390599.1, on the reverse strand, counting down.
TTTAAATATTTAAATGTAATCAATAAAACTTTTAAAAAGAAGGATAAAGGCAAGGAAGGCTTGGTGTAATCCCAAACATCCTTAATAATCCCTTTCTCTAATTTTTTGTTGGCATCCCTAGTGGGAGGACATTTGATACATTTATATAGCAGGAAGATGTCTATCAAATAGACATCTTAGGCAGGAAACTTAGGCAGGAAATAGGCAGGAAACCCTACACCATTTCGGACAAATGGCTGTCCAGTCTCTTCTTAAAGACTTCCAGTGTTGGAGCATTCACCACTTCTGGAGGCAGGTTGTTCCATTAGTTCAGTGGTTAACCATTTTAATGCCGCGACCCCAACTGGTCGTAAGTCGAGGACTAAACCGGTCGTAAGTCGAGGACTTTCCCTGCCCGGGAGCGCCACGCATGCGTGGTTACGCCCCCTGCGCCAGCCAAGGCATAGCTGGCAAGCGGCACAGACGGAGCAGGCTGACCACCAGCTGGCCCAGCTCAAGGGAGGTAAGGCATCCGCTGGAAAAGAGAAAAAAATGGCGGACAAAAAAAATGGCGGACAAAAAAAATGGCGGACAGCCATGCTTGGCGACCCCCGTGAAATGGTCGATCGACCCCAAATGGGGTCCCGACCCACAGGTTGAGAACCACTGCATTAGTTAATTGTGCTAACTGTCAGGAAGTTTCTCCTTAGTTCTAGGTTGCTTCTCTCCTTGATTAGTTTCCATCCGTTGCTTCTTGTCCTGCCTTCAGGCGCTTTGGAGAATAGCTTGACTCCCTCTTCTTTGGGGCAGCCCCTGAGATATTGGAA
>NW_015390599.1:64730-68966 GCF_001527695.2 Protobothrops mucrosquamatus | reverse complement strand
TTCATGGGTACTGCAGAGTGTCACAATTGGTACTTAAAGTGTTTACTAAGCTATACAGTGGCCAAATTGTGGACGGGAATTTCTTGTTGCTGATAGTACAAGTATCTCTTCAATGGTTCTACCTTGTTGGTTATCTAGACTTCGCTCATTACTTAATTAATATTCAATGTTTTCACTAATTTCATATTTTTGTTGCTGATTTCTGATTACTGTTAAGGATCACAAGCTGTTTAACTCTATTATTTATGTACTTTGCAGGAAAAAATGCATCAGTTAATATCCATATTTTCATATGTAGATGCTAGATGTGTTTTGCAAAAAACATTTCCAGGGCAGACTACTTTTTATGGACTTTCCCCCCCTAATAATACATTTTGTACATATTTTTGTTCATTTATTATGGGATATGTTAAAATGTGTCTGCGTTGATGTGCTGATGTGTGTCTCCTGTGCAATCAGTTGGTTTGAAATTAATTTGTTGCTATAAAAATTCTAATTTAATGAATTCTTCGTTCTTTCTATTATACACTTCATTATGTTTAAAAGCTAATAAAATTTCACGCCAGGAATATGCTGGTGCTCATTTGTCTAGGGGCCCTGGGGCCCTGACATTGTTTTTTATATTTAACCTTTTAACTGTCTATAAGTTGCCCAGAATCACCTTATGGGTGAAAGGGGCAGCTTATAAATTTAATAAATAAATAAGTCATTCATTTCCATCATCTTTTGCACTGCTCTCATTTAGCCTATTGCTGAAGGAAAAATCTTCACCAGGGTCCAGTCCAAGCAGGGAATAAACAAACATGGAGACTGCTTTAGAAAGAAGGTTGCAGTTTATTGAAGAGGAGAGCCAGACAGAAAGATGGCTCTGGAAAAACTGACCACATGTAGTAGGGAGTGGTGGGTTTTATACCTTCTTGGGCTTTTGTTTGGAGTTGTTCCTGTGGCATGAACTTTGACCTGAGTCTGAGTGGGGGAGGGGGGGAGGAGGAGGAGGAGGAGGAGGAGGAGGAAATGAGTTGCTCAAAGATAAAATCTCAATTTTATTGAGCTGGAAGAATAATCTTGGTTGAATCGCAACCACCTTTGATTACTCCCTCTTCTCTAAAAGAAAGATGATCTTGTTTGTCTGGGATGGGTTATATCTTAGTTTTTCAGCCAATAATTAGAGATACTTCATCACTAATCAGCTGCCAATTTTACAGCTACCCTGGTCATTACCACCTGCCAAATATTATCTACTTATTGGTAGTGGTTCTGCTCATAAGGTTGGTTTTTTCTCTCAAACAAATGTTTCACTTTATTACCAAAGACCCAATAAATCATTTTTGCGTACCATATTTTTCCTTTCTTGTTGCATTCTGGCTTCTGAATTTCCTCTTCTTTTCCTCTTAATGTGCTGGTCTCAGTGGTGGGATTCAGCCAGTTTGCTATGGTTTGGGAGAACTGGTAGCTAAATTTACCTGAATTCGGAGAACCGGCTGGCTTCCTGAAGTCCAGTCTAGACCTCAGAGGCCTGGAGGAGGCCTCCCAGACCTAGAACGGTCCACCGGAAGTGCATGGATGCCACTTCCGGAAGTCCGTTCTAGGCATCAGAGGCCTCGGAGGAGGCCTCCCAGGCCTAGGACAGCCCACCGGAAATGCATGATGCCACTTCCGGAAGTCCGTTCTAGGCATCGGAGGCCCAGGCCTGCATCACATAATAGAACTGGTTGTTCGGTTATTTGAATCCCACTATTGGCTGGTCTTCCTATAAAACAGTGAGGACCAGAAACATTTAGTCTAAAATTATTTTCATCAGGTGTAAACAACCAGAACTATATGATTTATTTCTCAAGCCTGTGCACAGGAATCTTCTCAAACTAACTAACTGGTACTTGGTAATAACTAGAGAAGGGTCAACGGCATTCAAGGGTTGGTCTTCATCCTCTTGTGACTATGTAGAGATTCCAAACTGATGCCCCATTTGACTCCTCCTTCTGGCTCAGCCAGTCTCTCTCCTACTGTACATCTTGCAGCCAAAGCCATAATGAGCTATATGGATTATTATATGGTAGAAAAACAGATATGTGACTATCTGATACTTCTATAAAACAAGGACTGGATAAGCCCTGAATGTTTTCTTTCCCCAGAATTCCTGGATCAGCCTTTTGATTTCCTTTGCTGTATTTAATCCTGCCGTGGCTTCTCAAGTTGTTTACTTTATTCAAGTTATTGCAACGATTTAATATATCCTCTGAAGTGCTTGCAGCTCATACTTTTCTTTTACACATTCTTTTTTATATACACAAAATAAACACACAGAAGGATTGTCCTGGTAACATAGTGCCAAAAGAGAGATAACAGAGATTGTGAATTAAGTACATCTAGGAAAAGGGGGGAAAAAAAGCTGGCTATGTAGCTGTGCAATAATACATGTGGATTTGTTTAAGCAGGGAAGTTTGCCTTAATAATAATAATAATAATGATAAAGTTGGAAGGGACCTCAGAGATCATCTAGTCCAACCCCCTGCTCAGGCAGGAAACCCTACACCATTTCGGACAAATGGCTGTCCAGTCTCTTCTTAAAAACTTCCAGTGTTGGAGCATTCACCGCTTCTGGAGGCAGGTTGTTCCACTGGTTAATTGTTCTAACTGTCAGGAAGTTTCTAGGTTGCTTCTCTCCTTGGTTAGTTTCCATCCGTTGTTTCTTGTCCTGCCTTCAGGTGCCTTGGAGAATAGCTTGACTCCCTCTTCTTTGTGGCAGCCCCTGAGATATTGGAAGACTGCTATCATGTCCCCACTCGTCCTTCTCTTCATTAAACTAGACATACCCAATTCCAGCAACCGTTCCTTATATGTTTTAGCCTCCAGTCCCCTAATCTTCTTTGTGGCAGCCCCTAAGATATTGGAACACTGCTATCATGTCCCCCCTCGTCCTTCTCTTCGTTAAACTACAAAGCCATCAGGCAAGGGTCAGAGATGATGGGAGTTGTAGTCCCAAATACCTGGAAAGTATCGGACTGCCCATGTGCATTCAATGGCTGGCTAAAAGAAACAATAAGAAATCGCAATACGCTTTCCCCAGCATTTGTCCTAATATTCTCCTGAAGAAATAAATGTGTAAAAAAAAAAAAAAAAAACCCAAACCAATAACAGCCGAGAGGAGTTGTCGGATGAGAGGCGAAGAGAATAGATATCAAAAAGGCTACAATCATTTCTTCTCGATGTGAACAGGCATCGCTCACAGTACTACATCCTGGGCGAGGATTACCCTTTTGTGACATTGTCTCGGCCAGCTGACTCTCCCTACTGCAGGATGCTTCAGATGTCTGGGGTTTGTATTACCTCTTCTACATCATTCATGTCAAGTCCTCACATCTGGCTGCCAAATGCCTCACAGCTTGGTGCTTCGGGAATGCAATCGTTTGCATCTTCGCCTCGCCGGAAAGAGAGCAAAAAGCCTCACCTGCGACACTTAGCTGAGAACAAGGGCTGAGGAACAGCCCTGAATTCGTTTTTATCACCAGGCCCTGCATTTCAAAGAGATTCTTTCTTTCTTTCTTTCTTTCTTTCTTTCTTTCTTTCTTTCTTTCTTTCTTTCTTTCTTTCTTTCTTTCTTTCTTTCTTTCTTTCGTTTCTTCCTTCCTTCCTTCCTTCCTTCCTTCTTTCTTTCTTTCTTTCTTTCCCCCTTTCTTTCTCATTTCTATTCTATTCTATTTTAATTCTGCTCTTATTCTAGTCTAGTCTATTTTCTCTAATTCTATTCTATTCTATTCTATTCTAGTCTAGTCTAGTCTAGTCCATTCTATATTCTATTCTATTCTATTCTATTCTATTCTATTCTATTCTATTCTAATTCTATTCTATTCTATTCTATTCTAATTCTGCTCTTATTCTATTCTATTCTATTCTATTCTATTCTATTCTATTCTATTCTATTCTAGTCTAGTCTAGTCTAGTCTAGTCTAGTCCATTCTATTCTATTCTATTCTAATTCTATTCTATTCTATTCTATTCTAGTCTAATTCTGCTCTTATTCTATTCTATTCTATTCTATTCTATTCTATTCTAGTCTAGTCTAGTCTAGTCTAGTCTAGTCCATTCTATTCTATTCTATTCTATTCTATTCTATTCTATTCTATTCTATTCTAATTCTATTCTATTCTATTCTATTCTAATTCTGCTCTTATTCTATTCTATTCTATTCTATTCTATTCTATTCTAATTCTGCTCTTATTCTATTCTATTCTATTC
>NW_015390599.1:54609-64484 GCF_001527695.2 Protobothrops mucrosquamatus | reverse complement strand
TATTCTATTCTATTCTATTCTATTCTATTCTATTCTATTCTAATTCTGCTCTTATTCTATTCTAGTCTAGTCTAGTCTATTTTCTCTAATTCTATTCTATTCTATTCTATTCTATTCTAATTCTATTCTACTCTATTCTATTCTATTCTATTCTATTCTAATTCTGCTCTTATTCTATTCTATTCTATTCTATTCTAATTCTGCTCTTATTCTATTCTATTCTATTCTATTCTATTCTATTCTATTCTATTCTATTCTAATTCTGCTCTTATTCTATTCTATTCTATTCTATTCTATTCTATTCTATTCTAATTCTGCTCTTATTCTATTCTATTCTAGTCTAGTCTAGTCTATTTTCTCTAATTCTATTCTATTCTATTCTATTCTATTCTATTCTATTCTATTCTATTCTATTCTATATCCTATCCTATCCTATCCTATCCTATTATATCCTATCCTATTTTATTCTATTCTGTATGGTTACTAAGAATCAACAGTGGTTTGATGGCACATAGTCAATCAGTCAATTTAATCAACACCCTCTTTTTATATAATCACCACATTTTATCATATATTATAAACATACGCTCAACCAAACAAACAAATAGACAAGCAAACAAACAAACAAAAAAAGCACTGGGAAGAAATATTCATAGAAATATTCTAAAAATCCAAAAGGTAGCATTTGAACTGAACTCACAAATATTCTTACATATGTAGTTCTGTGTAAGTGAAAGAGAGAGAAGGGCTACTACATTCTCACACGGGTTTGTATTTTCTTTTAAACTGTAGAGACAATTCTCCTGGAGAATGTTCTTTTTATTAAAAACAAGAAAACTGGTCTTTGTTGGTAGGTGAGTCCGGGATGTACAGCAAAAGAATTTGGTTTGCAAAGTGGAAAGAGAGTGATGGAGCCCATTGTTCTCTGATCAATAGCTTTTATTCCTTCTCCCATTCTTCTTCTTGTTGTAATTGTGGCCCTTTGTTTTATGCATATTATTAAAACGCATAAATGTCTCTCCCTCCTTTATGAAATCCAAAGACTCATTATGTTCCTGACATTGTTACCAGCCCGAAAGAATTACGCCGAGGTGGTGTGGCCATCTAAAGAGAATGAATTTTGATTGAACCAGACCGTAAATATAGGACGGAAGAGCGAACAAGAGGAAATTTTTGCAAGGATGAAAAAAAAGCCACACCAAAAAATGAGAGAGAGAGAGAGAAAAGTTTTGAGAACTTTAAAGGGCGGGACAGGATGAATCAAGGGATGTGTCAACATAGAAGAAAGTATGGTTTCAAAGATTGAAACAGACAGGCAGGAAGATATGGAGATCTATTGTAATTTTTTTTTTAAAAAAAAGGTTGGTTAGTTAGCTTGTATCCCACCCTTTATTATTTTTGCAAATAACTCAGTATAATTTCCTCCTCCTACTTTCCCTGCAAGAACAACCCTGTGAGGTGGGCTGGACACAGTGTGTTTTGCCCAAATTCACCAAAGTGGCTTTCATAGCTAAGGTGGAGCTAGAACTCACTGCCTCCTGGTGATTGGCCCAAGGTCACCCAACTGCCTTTCATGGATAAGGCAGGACTAGAACTCACTGCCTCCTGGTGATTGGCTCAAGGTCACCCAACTGCCTTTCAGGGATAAGGCGGGACTAGAACTCACTGCCTCCTGGTGATTGGCTCAAGGTCACCCAACTGCCTTTCATGGATAAGGCGGGACTAGAACTCAGAATCTCCCACTTTCTAATCTGATGCCTTAACCACAAACCAAATTGGCATTGACATTCACTAGATTTAGCTAAATTTAATTTTTTTTCCTGACCTCATGACTTAATTGCTTTATTATTTCTTTTCTTTTCTTTTCTTTTCTTTTCTTTTCTTTTCTTTTCTTTTCTTTTCTTTTCTTTTCTTTTCTTTTCTTTTTTCTTTTCTTTTCTATGCTTTGCATGACATGGTTTACCCACAAAAGGAATTAACACGCTGGATATGAATATATATATGCATGCATGTAGAAATAAAAGACAGGATTGCTTATCAATTGGTATCCTTCTGAGTTAACCATTAAGATGGGCTTCTATTAGTAAATAATAATAATAATAATAATAATAATAATAATAATAATAATAATAATAATAATAATAATAATAATAATAATAAAGTTGGAAGGGACCTTGGAGGTCATCTAGTCCAATCCCCTGCTAAGGCAGGAACCCCTATACCATTTCAGACAAATGGCTGTCCAGTCTCTTCTTAAAAACTTCCCGTGTTGGAGCATTCACCGCNTCCTTAAAAAGACACTGAGGTCTGTTACTGCAGAACAATAGCTTCTAAATCTCCACATCAGAATATTTGCTTCCTTTCATCATCTTCAATGTAGTAATTTTTAACTACTATTCAGAGATACTTAAGGGCCCCAAAGTTCCTCAAATGAAATTCTAGGTCTCAAGTGTAGCACAAATATTTCACTTTTGATTCTCATCTACACCTGGCATCAAAAGTCCATCATGCACCTTGTAGATAGGATCCTTCCTCCATATTACAGCAGACAACCCAAACTTGTGGCAGTGGGGAACAAGTCAGGATTATGCGAGATACTGCTATCAACAACAACAAATTAGGTATGTTGGCACAGAGAAGGCTATTGAGAACCACAAAAATCCCTACAGCTTCAACCAGAGAGAAGAAAGTCTGAAGGTTAATAAAGCCACCCCAAGATCCTGCCCCAAAGCAGATCCAAGCAAGAATCAGCTCCACAAAAAAAGGGCAAATCACTTAAATATGAGCCAGTAGTGCATGAGACTAACCTATGCAATCCTAGGAAACATTAACAGATGGATAGAATCAAGATCACATGAGGTATGAGTTCAACTTTACCTTAGTAAAACCACACCTGGAATACTGCATCCAGTTTTGGTCACCTCATTATAAAAAAAAAAGATGTTGAGAGTTTGAAAACAGTGCAGAGAAGAGCAACAAAGATATTTAGGGGCCCAGAGACTAAAACATATGATGAACGGTTGCAGGAATTGGGTGTGGCTAGTTTAGTTGTCAGAGCATGCACAGTCTTATTGTGCTGAGGTACCCCAGGAGTAAATACTGTAAACAGTAGTCTGTATTAAATGGTGGTTTATCACACACTGGAGAAGACTCCTGCAAGTCCCCTGGACTGCAAGGCGATCAAACTGGCCAGTCCTAGAGGAGATCAACCCTGACTGCTCTTTAGAAGGCCAGATCCTGAAGTTGAAACTCAAGTACTTTGGCCACCTAATGAAAAGGAAGGACTCACTGTAGAAAAGCCTAATGCTGGGAAAGATCGAGGAAACAACCAAATAGGAATCAATATTACAAAAACACCCAATCAGGATCAGGCAGAAACACAGAACCAATCACATACCAACAATTTTCCCCAGCTGGAAAACAGCTTGGCTAAACAACAACAACAACAACAACCAGAAATAAGGTCACTCTTTATAAAGACAGAAGATCACCTTGCCCACAAAGATATTGGTGAGAGTTATCAGTTCTCTAGGACATGATTACTAAATCTTGAAGCTCAGAACTGTTCATCAGATAGCCAGCATCAATAAACCCTCATTGTTTTGTACATTAGTACTAAGCTCTCTCATCGTTGTACATTCTGTTTCTCACTTTCTATAAGTTGTAATCTTCCTTCCTTCCTTCCTTCCTTCCTTCCTTCCTTCTTTCCTTCCTTCCTTCCTTCCTTCCTTCCTTCCTTCCTTCCTTCCTCCATCATGATGGTGCAGTGGTTAGAATGCAGTATTGCAGGGTAACTCTGCCAACTGCCAGCAGTTTGATCCTGACCGGCTCAAAGTAGGTAAAATGAGGACCCAGATTGTTGGGGTCAATAAGCTGACTCTATAAGCCACTTAGAGAGGGCTGTAAACACTATGAAGCGGTATATAAATCTAAGTGCAATTGCTATTCCTTCCCTCCCTCCCTCTGCTATTCGAGGGATTTTTTTCAGCTGTAATTGCAATGTGCCCAGGTAGTGCTATTTCTTTTGTTTCCTAACATATAGCCTAATTGTCCATGTAACTCAATTAATGAAGCAGCTATGCTTAATGTTTATAATCCATTAAATTCTGATTTTTGCAGTAGATATCTTTACAGAACTCCCTATATGGATTCTAATTTCATTGAGAGCAGATTCCCCTTATCTTCTCACTAATGGGTGTCTTTGAAAGGGAAAAGTCTTTTCCCAGAAATACATGACCTAAATCCAGAAGGACGGGAAAAGTAATTTCAAAGAGAAAAAATATACCTAATATACCTAAATACCTAATTCAAAAGTGAAAAAGCAAACTCTTATGCCCACTCATATTTGAGCATTGAAAAATGCCATAAGATACAAAATAGAAGAATGATTAAAAAAAACTTGTTTCTATCTTAAGTCTCTAATTTATCAATGTATTGACCATTTGGGCTTTCAAATCTGTTTTTCTGAACAATTTTCAGTTACCTTACCTTACCTTGCCATTCCATTTCTTTCTGAGTCCTCGCTTTATTGTCTCTCCTTGTCCCTTTCCTCTCTAACAATGAACAAATAGCCACAATCACTGATGATAATAGGCTGGTCTACAAAAGTTTAAGCTGCAAGAAATTCACATTTCCGTGGATGCTTTTGTTGTTTTTGCTTGAAGCAACTTAAGAGATGGGCTCTTTTGAAAACCGACTGCTTCCTAAAAGAGCCGCTGTTTCAAGAACTTTGCGTAAGAAGAGGCAACTTTTATCTACCAAGGAAGAAGCATTTTTTTTTCTTTCTTTTTGCTGTGATTTTAGTATCGGACCGCTGAGCACGTGCACAAAGCCAGCAAAGCAAAGAAACAAAGAAGTTAAGGGGAGAGATACCAGCAGTAGGACCCAGATAACTGTGTTTGACTCACAGCTTGTAGGCAATAAAACTCTGGTAAGAAGTATTCAAAAATAACCTATGTTTGGATTGCTTTGTACGTCTTGACCTGACACAGGGAGCGGTACAGAAGTACAAAAATGCTGTGGATCTTATTTAAATCTTTTTTTTTCCCATGTGTCTTTTAGTCCAGGGCTTTTCAACCAGTGGCATGGGTACCACCTGTGGTACATTGGCACCTGGCAGGTGGTACACAACCATCCTAGAAAAGTGGTAGCGGGGGAGGGGAATGAGCTGAACCGGTGGCAGCACCGCACAAGCCTGAACGAGAGATGGCTGGAGCTGCAGGGCTGTCAGGGCTCAGCGGAAGCACCAGGATCAGTGCTAGGCTCCAGCTGGAGCTCGGTGCTGATCGTGGTGCTTCTGCTGAGCCCTGAAGAAGCACCAATCAGCTGGAAAGCAACACTGATCCTGGCATTCCTGCTGAGCCCAGAAGAAGCGCCAATCAGCTGGAATGTTGCAGCATCTCCAGGGTCTTGTGATTTACATTCAGATGCTTAGCAACTGATTCATATTTATGATGGTCACAGTGTCCCAGGGTCATGTGAAGTGACCAAAACCTGCTGCAACCACCCAGCAGACGGGGGGGAGAATAAAAACCAAATACCCCCCACCCCACCTCCGCTGCCAATCCTCAACAGAAATGCTCACAACAATGAAAACCTCGAACAGGAGGAAGAGCGCCGCCAGGTGGGCAGGCAGGTGTCTTGCTCGGCTGTGGCTTGGGGGGCACTTTTTTCAGTGCCATTGTAACTTCACACAGTCGTTAAGCGAACTGTTGTAAGTCGAGGACTACCTTTACTTTATCACTTTTTTCCTTTTTTGGGGGGGGTCATCAAGTTTTTGACACCTTGCTAGGCGACTGGTGATACTCAGATATTGCCATATCCTAAAAGTGGTACAATGGGTGAAAAGGTTGAAAAGCCCTGTTTTAGTCTAACAAAGAGAAGCAGTAGGGTTGACATGAAAGCAATCTTCCAATATTTGAGAAGAGGAAAGTCCAAAATCAACCAAGGGCAGAACAAAAAATAATGGATGAAAGGTATCATCAAAGAGAGATCAAATCTGATTGTGTGAATTTGTGTGTGTGTGTGTGTGTTTGTGTGTGTGTAAATAGTGGAGGCTATCCGACATTTTGACAAGGCTCATCTAAAATATATTTGTAATTAATTCCTGCCAGTTAAGGCTTTAATGCAGAAATACAGGAAACCAGAATCCCAGACAAATAAGATATGGCATAATGTAATAAAAAGGGTGCAGGGCTTTGAAAATGAAATACTCAGCATGTTTGCTGGTTAGCCTAACCATGCCAAGTTGGATTATGATCTTTTTTCTGGATTTAGTGCTAAAAAAGGAAGGGAAAGATGAGTTGTAATCCATCAATCCATCAATCAATCTACACAATTTTTTATACAATATCCAGAATACCCATATATTTATTTCCACTCCCCACCCCTTATAGTTAAATACTCTGACTTAAATGTTTGCGATTTTAATTTATACCATGGCTGTGTAGGTGTAGGGAGAAACATGTCTTCTGTAAATAAGACAAAAACACAATTTCGTTCAATGCAGTTTTGGGGTGTGTGATATTAGCCCTTTCCTTTTCCTTTTTGCTTCTTTCTTCCCCAACTACCTATCCACTATAATAATAATAATAATAATAATAATAATAATAATAATAATAATAATAATAATAATAATAATAATAATAATAAACATTCCGTATACTTAAAAGGATTCTGGAAATACAAAATAATCTTCTGCTCTTCTTTTCTCATAATAAGGATTTCCCTGGCAAGGATCAGAAATAACTATTCCAAAGCTCACTGTTGCTTTGATGGTGGAAACACAGTCTGTTTTTATCAAAAAAAATAAAGTAGATCTACAGAAGCATATAATTTGTGTCTCTTGGCAGTACTGAAATGGATTTTCCCATTCTAATTTATCTTTCAGTGATATCCATGATAAAATGCCTAAGAGTAGACTTCGGTAGTGGGAAAGCTTCCATCAGATAACTGAGATTTAACTAAGATGACTAGATATATATGATCGAGTGGATTGTTTGTGGTTTATCCAGATGCACGGAACCTGCCAATCTGCCTTGGATTTTTGTGGGAGTTAAATCGGCAGGTAAAATAAACAGAAGCAACACGGAAAAACAATTAACACCCATCATTCAAAGGTCTGCACAAAACTTTTGCGAAATACGTGTGTTTGAAAAATGGAATGCATTTGTATAAATTGCAATTGGATGCTAGCAGTGCTTTTATTTTGTTTGGTTTTATAGGCAGTCCTGAACCAAAATTGAACCCAAAATTGATGTTGCTAAGGGAGACATTTGTGAAGTGAATTTTGCCCCATTTTACGACCTTTCTCGCCACAGTTGTTAAGTCAATCACTGCGGTTGTTAAGTTAGAAACATGGTTAAGTTAGAAACATTAATATTTTATTTTATTTATTTTATTATTATTTTATTTTTTATTTTATTCAATTTATTTGCCACCCATCTTTCTAAGGGGCTGCTTTGGGTGGCTTACCTCAATAAAATGGGGGGGGGGGTAAATGATAAAAAAAAGTAAACCTAACAATAACGAAGGAATAAAACAATAAACGTAAACCGTAGAAGTACAATATCATCAAATTAAAAAGATGGACGGATGAAACAAATAAGTTGAGACAGCCCTGGTCTTATTAGCGATAGTTGCAATAAAAAGTACTACTCTTATTTGTACAGTGTGATTACAATTACTCGTAATGTTATGACTGCTAACTGTAACATGCTATTTTTAATTTATGGCACAGTCCTACGTAAGCTATTTCGAAGACATTCTCAGCCTGAAGCCTTATTAGTATAATTAATGTAGAGTATTAACTATAAAGAGAGAGAAAGAGGGATGTGGAGAAGATGTATGGCATCAATAGTTTAAATCTTTAAAGGAATGCAAAAATTTATAGCCTATGGATTTGTCAAAGGTGATTTACTGCCACATAGCTAAATAGATCATCTGTTTACTGCCACAGTATGAATTTGAAGGACAGATTGCAAGGCGAGGTGGACTAAAATGGATGGACCTGTTTGAATTCCATCTAATTTTTACATGTTAATTTCATTCCAGTTCCAGCTATTTGATGGAAGAGTGGAGATCTCCACAAAGATAAGAACTTGCAGACATTTTTAGGTGGTTCTCGATTCATTTCTTAGATGGATCTCGGTCAGAACTAGGAAAGACATCTTCTAGCCCCCTGGGGTCAAAACATAAATGAGAGTTCCCATTCTCTGTTCTAAAAGATTTCTGAAACTAGTCTAATACTGGTTTCCATTATGAATAGTACAGCTTTATCTCTCACGGGAGACTTCTGATGTGGGAAAGGGGAAGAGGATCCGTTACGTAGATGGTCAAGGATAGCAAAGATTTTAACTCTGAGGGATCCAAAGTTCTCCCAGTTTTCCATTATGCCTTTTAAAGGAAAAATTTAGCTGACGCCAGCCTAAAACACACGTGCACAGTCCACAACTCATGATTTATGGGCAAAATATGGCCTCATGTGCTTCTCCCAATGTATTTATGTTTTAAGTTCTTCAGGTAGTTCTCAACTTACAACAGTTTGTTTGGTGACCATTCAAAGTTACAAGGCACTGAAAAAAGTGACTTATGACCACTTTTGTCAGTAAAATGAGGACCCAGATTGTTGCGGACCATAGGCTGACTCTGTAAACTGCTTAAACAGGGCTGTAAAACACTGTGAAGTGGTATATACAGTAGTGGGATTCAAATATATGAACAACCGGTTCTCTGTGTGGATGCCGCATTTGGAAGTCCATTCTGGGTCTGGGCAACAAAAAATTAGCTACCGGTTCTGCTGAAGTGGTATGAACTGGCTGAATCCCATCACTGGGTATATAAGTCTAAATGCTATTGTTGTTGGACAACCCCATGGACAACGTTCCTCCAGGCCTTCCTGTCCTCTGCCATCTTCTGGAATCCATTTAAGCTTACGCCTACTGCTTCAGTGACTCCATCCAGCCACCTCATTCTCTGTCGTCCCCTTCTTCTCTTGCCCTCCATCTTTCCCAGCATTAAGCTCTTCTCCAGTGAGTCCTTCCTTCTCATTAGGTGGCCAAAGTACTTGAGTTTCAACTTCAGGATCTGGCCTTCTAAAGAGCAGTCAGGGTTGATCTCCTCTAGGACTGACCAGTTTGATCGCCTTGCAGTCCAGGGGACTCTCAGGAGTCTTCTCCAGCACCATAGTTCAAAGGCCTCAATTCTTTGGCGCTCAGCCTTTCTTATGGTCCAACTTCCACAGCCATACATTGCAACTGGGAAAACCATGGCCTTGATTATTATTCGCCATTGCTGTTCACCTTAGTTCAACAGCCTCCAAACTTAGCTTCTTCAACATGGCGGGTTCAAGTTTTTTCCCTTTTTCAGAATAATTCTCTAGATCTCTCTATGACTGTGAGTTGGTTTTGTTTTTTTTAACACTTTGGCAGAATTATTTTGGTTCCCAACGACAGTAAACTGTTCATTGTAACACAAACAGCTAATTTCCTTTACATTCACTAATTACAAAACAACATTCTCACCAAGCAGGGAAAAAACCCATAAAGGATGATGCTGAAGTATAAAATATGTTGTGTTTATGTCACTGAACACAGAGCTGGAGATGGGAGAAGGCTTTCCAAGAATAGCTTGGGATAGATTTTAAACAATGCTAAACATGCACACTGTTGTGTGGGAGCTAAGCTGTAAAGCTTTTGGCTCAAATGCTTTACAACATAATGATGTGAGGCTGTTTTCTGAGACTAATGTTTAGTGATTTGGGGTTAAAAAAAGAAGGTAAAAATGTGCATCTGAATAAGCTATTGCACATAAACAGGAAACAAGCCTTACACTCAATTGCACTGATGTTGCCTAGTTGGATAGTGAAACATCTGTAA
>NW_015390599.1:50264-54165 GCF_001527695.2 Protobothrops mucrosquamatus | reverse complement strand
TCCACCACCCACACCTTCACCTCCTACCCTGCAAACCCCATTCCCTTCTAGTCCTGATCATGTTCCTTGTTGAGTAAAAAATATCTCCAAGAAAACAACCAAGCTCAGTGAGCACCAAGAAATCCACATTTAAATCTTCCTCTTCCTATTTCTCCAGACCATGAAATGAGGCTGTGTAGAATCTAGCACTCTTAAATATGTGTTGGGTTAGCCTCCGTCACTTTTATTATTGCTGTGTTGGTTATTTTGTTATTTTCTTATTGTTGATTTTCATTTTTCTGAAGGGAGCTATGTTACACTCTTCAAGATTATGTTTCATTTTAGTTTTAATTATTTGGTTCTTAATTCTCCAAATTGTAAGTTGCCCAGAGTGCTTCCTGAGAACTGGGTGACCATAAAAACCAAATGAATGAATGAATAAATGAATGAATGAAAATTTTAGAATTCTGTATGTATTCTTAGCTGCATGTAGAAGCAATGGACAAAGTAGACTTATTTCCACCTGGAGTCAGACTTCAGCTTGGCAGTGAACTGGGATTCTCCCAATAGACCAACTCTCTTTGATTAGCCTTTGATATCATTAACCAGCTAATCCACTCAGAGCGACCTCATAATCGGAAGTAATAGGGCAAGAATTAAGGATTCCCAGAGAGCAATCTGGCAACTTCTTACTACACACTTTCAAGGGTCTAACGTGTTTCTTCCTGGAAAGGCGCTTATCCTTAGTCATTATGAAGCCATTGGATGTACCGCCATCTATATGCTAATGTTTCACACATTCTCTCAGAATGAGGTCAAGCTAAGTAGATATTGGCTAGGTGCTTTGAGACAGTAATTAGTTGGATATGGACCAAAAAACTGAAAACGCTGTGGATTGGTGGTTTCAAGATCTAGGAATTAGAATAATAACTTATTTCAGGTGGGTTTATACTCCCTTTGAATTAAATGGGATTTACTATTTGGGGAATTTCTGATTCTATCTTTTCAAAGGAGATTTAAGCAGTTAGAATGGCATAGAGTGGCTATTTTCAACTTTTTGGAACCTGGTTATTGGAAACAGCACTGGGATTTGGCAGAGGAAATTATCCTTAGTAGCAATAGCAATAGCACTTAGACTTACATACTGCCTCATAGTGCTTTACTGCCTTCTCTAAGCGGTTTACAGAGTCAGCCTCTTGCCCCCAACAATCTGGGTCTGGGTCCTCATTTTACTGACCTTGAAAGGATGGAAGGCTGAGTCAACCTTAAGCCCCATCAGGATTGAACTCCAGACTGTGGGCAGAGTCAGCCTGCAATACAACAGGCTCGAGTGAAAATCAATTCAATTTTTTTTTCATAAATATACAAAGACAAATAGAAATAACTTATATTTTCCACACTGATTGACATAGATCCACTGGTGTCTTCTCTGACCACAGAATAACCCCGACCCCCTGCAATCCCACAAGCAGCAAGATAACAAGATTCATGAGAAGCACGGAATCTGCTTAGAAGTGGCAGTTACTGGCCGAGGTCTCAGCTTCTCTCCCTCCCCCCTCCACGTAAAAAGTATATTTCGCTCTAAGAAGTAAGTACAGAAAGACCTCTGAGTGCTAGAGAAACAGAATAGCTTATTCTTACTTCTAATTTGACGGTGCTTTAGTGGGATCAAGAGATAAATAGTAACCTATAACAGTTATTAATGGCTGAAAAAGCTAAGAAAGGCTCCTGTTTGGGGTTTATTTATTTATTTTTAGGACTAGACCCTTGTAGCAAAAAATCTCAAATAAAAGACCAAGTCACTAGACAGGGCTTGAAGAGAGAAGAGAGTAGACAATTGTTTGCTTTTGTTCAGGCACTGCTTTGGATGATAACTCTTATTAACTACAGATGCCACCTCTGATGTTTTTTAAAGTATATTTTCAGTGCCCATGTGCAAATTGGAGCTGCATAATAAGAAAATACACTACTTTTAAGAGTTGGTCTCCCTCATCTTCAGAATTACTGGATCTGGTGGATCTGGTGGCTTCTGGAGGCTTCTGGCTTTACACTGATTTCAGTACCCAACATGTCTCACTGGACTTCACAGTATTTCTGTCATTTTTTCCCCGCCATAAAATATGAAAGAAAAGAAAAAAATATATCCTTGGATAGGTTTTGGTGAGAGGCCCCCATCGTTGTTGTTTTGAAGCCACAAAGGAGGTGAATCCTTTCCAATTCTTTCAATGGTCAATATTGCACGCCATAATCTACTAGTGCAAAAAAAAATTTTTATTGAAAATTTTATAAAATTTTACATAGTGCAAATCTTAACATGTAATAAATAGTCTTGAGACCAACAAAGTCGAGGAAGCCTGCAGCTTTTGAAGGAAAGGGTTGGCCAACATTTTGAAAGTATCTTTGTCTTCTTGGTTGGAGACCATCCTCATTCACATCAGTCAGTTGCGGGTGATCTTCTCTGGTGGCATAAACCCCCATGTCACCAAGAAGGCGCAGGGCCACATTACCATTGGGGTGGATCACCAGGTGGGTAATGCTCCCGTTATTGAGGGATATTCGAAGGCAATCTTCCGGAGGGAATTGTAATGCTCCGCAGACAATATAGCAAATAACGTTCGCGTGACAAATGAAGATTTTGCAGCTGTCCTCTTCCTGCTTGACACCAGCTCTGTGGATGTAGTTTTGGAAGGCAGTCTCAATGCAAGCGCCATCTCTGTAATATACAGCTTCGGGTTTCCAGTGAGAACTGGGAGGATTGGGTTCAATGGGAGCTCCTTCACGCAGGAGATCCGTGCTCAGCTTGGTCACCTCAGGAAGATGTTTGCTAATAATGTTGGTTGTTCCCGTTGCTCTGGTCATTGAAGAAGGGACAATTTTATCAAATTTCAGCCCCAGACATAGCTTGATCACAGCCCAGCTTGGTTAAGACTCCATCCGTATCCTGTTTCCAATCCAGATTGTGCTGAGAATGGTGTATGAGGAATAAATGCCTGGCAGGTTTTGTTTTATTGCGGGCTAAGCAAGAGGATGCCTCCTGTTCACTGGTCTCTTAATTTTTCCTCAAGTTCATGGTAGCCAAGGGTTCTCTCCTGTCCCAGTTGTTATCCTAGTAACTGCCACCGTTGGCCTGCTCCAACCAGGTGGGAACGGCCAAGGCAGTGGGCAATGATGGCAGCAGGAACCCCAGCAGTGGCAATGGCCCTACAGGTGAGGATGCGAGGGGCTCTTAGGATTTCCCGCCCTCTGTTGATGCAACGACTGCTTCCTGATGGTGTGGCCTGTCATCTGCCAGAGGACTCAGTGACTGACTCAGAGGAAGAAGCACAGGAATGGGCACTGGGCACAGCATCAGGGCCATTTAAAGCTCCGATGAAGGAATGGAGCTGTCACAGCCAAGGACAGGGGCAGAGCCTGCCCATCCGCCAGCCCCCAGATGGAAAGGCTGAGACCTCCATGCCTTGAGGAAGTGAGTCAGCAGAGGAGGATCACATGGGGCCAGTGATTGATGCGGAGAGGAGAATAACGAGAGGCTATGGGCCGGTCTTCAGGGCAGAAGAGTCACCACTGCTAACGGAGCCCCACCCTCAATTGTGAATAAAAGGCAGGGGAAGAGACGAATAGGTGTGGCAGACAACTCTTTGTCTTCCTGCTGGTCAGCCATTTGTATTTGGTACTCCTGACACTTCTAATTGGAATTTTGCAGGAGTTTTTCCGCAGATCCTATGGCGCTGGGAGTCGGAGCGCCTTCTGAGCATGGGCATGTCTTATGCTAAACAATAGCCAGCTTGCTTGAAGGACCTTTGGCTGCAAACGTGGTGAGATTGAGAGTAACTCTGGCTTTTGGGAGACCCCTGCAGGGGAAAAGGGAGTGAGCTCCATTGTTTGGAGACTGTGTGAAACTGCTGGCGTTCCTGAAATAAAA
>NW_015390599.1:41415-50097 GCF_001527695.2 Protobothrops mucrosquamatus | reverse complement strand
TGGCGCTGGGAGTCGGAGCGCCTTCTGAGCATGGGCATGTCTTATGCTAAACAATAGCCAGCTTGCTTGAAGGACCTTTGGCTGCAAACGTGGTGAGATTGAGAGTAACTCTGGCTTTTGGGAGACCCCTGCAGGGGAAAAGGGAGTGAGCTCCATTGTTTGGAGACTGTGTGAAACTGCTGGCGTTCCTGAAATAAAAGGAACGTTAGAGACTGTTTGGCATATCCGTTGTGTTTGGGGAGCCAGGTCAGAACATCCAAGCACCATGGTGGAGAAGAGGATGAAGCTGCCCACCAAGCCACAGGCCATAGCAGCCAAGAAAGTAATGACTGCCAGAATGCCATGGTGCCGGGCTGCGTGAGGAGCATCCATGTGGCCAATCACTTCCCACCACTGCGTAGATGGAAGGAATTCCCTTTTGTTAAAGAGTGGATTCAAACAACATATTTTTATACTTATTTTTTTACAATGTCATTTGTTGTTGTTGTTAGTTGCAAAGTCGTGTCTGACCCATCGCAACCCCATGGACAATGTTCCTCCAGGCCTTCCTGTCCTCTGCCATCTTCTGGAGTCCATTGAAGCTCATGCCTACTGCTTCAGTGACTCCATCCAGCCACCTTTTTTTCCTTAGATTTCTTTAGCTAATGTATTATTTTTATTAGATCTTTAGCAATGTTATGAAACAGACAGACACCAAAAATTGTGTACAGCAAAAGGAATGAAATGATAACTATACAACGAAGAATAGGTTAAATTAAAATAATGTATTTTACAGACTGAAAACAAAATGATTACACAAAATACAATTAACACCTGGAAAACGATAAATTATCTAGTTTATAGATTATACACACCTCCAGTAGCTATTAACCACTGAATTAGCTAATAATTAGCTATTAGTTAGTAAACACTGAATAGTAAGTGATTTTACTAAGCATTTTTGGTTTCAATTTGCTTCATAGATTCCAGTTCTCTGAAAAATAGATGATTGGGCGGGGGAAATTCCATGCTTGACAATTGTTGTTGTTAGTTGCGAAGTCGTGTCTGACCCATCGCGACCCCATGGACCCATGATCCTCCAGGCCTTCCTGTCCTCTACCATCTTCTGGAGTCCATTTAAGCTCATGCCTACTGTTTCAGTGACTCCATCCAGCCACCTCATTCTCTATCGTCCCCTTCTTCTATTGCCCTCAATCTTTCCCAGCATTAGGCTCTTCTCCAGTGAGTCCTTCCTTCTCATTAGGTGTCATTACACATGATTAAAACGAGCAGGGGGTTGGACTAGAAGACCCCCAGGGTCCCTTCCAACTCTTATTATTATTCTGTATCGATCTGCAAACTCAACCTAGCCTTATCAGCTTTTGTCTCCGTCGAACAACCTTATTCTGGAGAAAAGGCAATGCACCTATTCAGAACACTTTTGACGTTCATTAATTTTTGCATATATATATATATATAACTTCCTCCAAGGAATGATTTATATAAAGCCATCTCTCTGTGGTACATGGTAGATCCAAAGAGGACCTTGTATCCAAAGTCATATTTTTTTGTGTGTGTGTGTGTGTCTGACAGAATACTTCTTCAAAAATCCCTTTACTAGCAGAAGGTCATAGTACTGTACATTCTTTTATACAAAGGAATTTCTTCTCTGGAACACTGAAATGAAAATGAGTTTTCTTCTTTTCACTTCAGTGCGTCTCATGCTCAGAGGAATTAGTCTGCATCTTCAAAAAAAAAAAAAGAAAAGAAAAAGAAAGAAAAATTCCCTCCAAAGTCCAAGCAAGGATATTAAGGCACGGAAGGGTGAAAAAAAAGAGGCAGTCCTTTTTGTCTGCTGATCTCCAAGAGATTAGGTAAAAGTCCTTGATAACAGCTTCTCACTGCTCCCCGGGGGAACAGGAGACTGTCATGTTCTTATAAAACACCCACCGAGCAGATTGTTATTGTACTTGAGCATTCCCCTTCCTTTTGACAGATTGGGCTGAAACGGATTCAAAAACTGTAAATATCAAGATGAATGCACCTGAGCAAGTAAACGTCCTTGAAACCTTAACAGGATGTTGGTTTGGCTTTCTAAAGGCCACTTCCCTGCACGCACGGTCCTTTAGTTAAACAACAATAAACTCAGATAGATAGATCACTCACGGAGTGTCAAGAAGCAAAGTTGCCCTCACTTCTAAGTACTGTGGAAATCAATTGCAAATGAAAAAAAAAAGAGTAGCGTAAGGGTATTTTTGTAGCCAAGGTCTCAGCTAGAGAGGAACTGAAAAGCTCTGATGAATTATAATTGGTGTTAGCAAGAACGTTTAGGCCCCCTTGGTCTCGGAGGTTTTATGTCGAGAAGACGCTTCGAAGTTACCTTAAACTCCATTTTGGTGAAATAAGATTTATGAAAGTGTATAAGCTTGAAACTGAGCGAAATCAGAGCTAAACAAGGGAGAAAAAAAAACCAACAACTAATGAAAACGAAACCTGGCAAATTTACACAATGAAAAGAAATGTTAAGGGAGGCCAAAAGAATTTGTCTAACACTCGAAAGTTCTTCGCCCCAGTTTATGGCACCATTTTCTTAAGAGTATGGAGTTGTGAAAGGCTATTGAGACCCAATCCAACCGTTTGTTTAGTTTAGGAATCCAAATTTAAGCATTACAGGTACACGGCTTGGTAGCCTTTACATAAATAATTGCAATGTTTCCCTTTGGGACCAAACCCTTTTCCATTTGTTTTTGGATCTTCCTCAGCTTCTATTGATTTATTTCATTGTCTTTCATTTTTTGGAGATAATAATAATAATAATAATAATAATAATAATAATAATAATAATAATAATAATAATAATAATAATAATAATAGTAGTAGTAGTAGTAGTAGTAGTAGTAATCATCATCATCATCATCATCATCATCATCATTATCTAACCCCCTGTTCAGGCAGGTAACCCTACACCATTTCAGACAAATGGCTGTCCAGTCTCTTCTTAAAAACTTCCAGTGTTGGAGCATTCACCGCTTCTGGAGGCAGGTTGTTCCACTGGTTAATTGTTCTAATGGTCAGGAAATTTCTCCTTAGTTCTAGGTTGCTTCTCTCCTTGGTTAGTTTCCATCCATTGCTTCTCGTCCTGCCTTCAGGCGCTTTGGAGAATAGCTTGACTCCCTCTTCTTTGGGGCAGTCCCTGAGATACTGGAAGGGTGCTATCATGTCCCCCCTCGTCCTTCTCTTCATTAAACTAGACATACCCAATTCCAGCAACCGTTCCTTATACATTTTAGCCTCCAGTCCCCTAATCATCTTTGTTGCTCTTCTCTGCACTCTTTCTAGAGTCTCAGCCTCTTTTTTACATCGTGGTTCTTCTGTTGTTTGAAAACAAAAGCATCACATTTTACCAAAAGCAAATTTCAAATGCACATGAAGAAATGCAAAAGAATGAGATTATTATTACTTTTGTTTCCAGATTCTGAGTCCTCTTTTTTGCAGTGCAGTTCCCCAGCAGTTTAAGGCAGGGATCGCATATATCCTATAGCGTAAAATGCCATTTTTTATTCCAGTTTGGGAGCTATGATAAATCTATCCGAAAAATGTGGCTCCAGCTATATTTCACCAACATCTTGAGTCAGGTTTTGGAACAGGAAGATAACTGTTGGGGAAAAAAATTAAAATCGAAAT
The DNA here is from genome assembly GCF_001527695.2 of Protobothrops mucrosquamatus. Lineage (NCBI taxonomy): Eukaryota > Metazoa > Chordata > Lepidosauria > Squamata > Viperidae > Protobothrops > Protobothrops mucrosquamatus. The sequence goes on along the minus strand of NW_015390599.1, from coordinate 46,434 downwards.
AAAAAAAAGACAGGTGAGTGAGGCTTCCCTTGTACAGCTCTCTTCCTTGTGCTAAAGGGCAAAATGTTGGCTTCATGTGCATATGCAAATAGGGCTTTGTTTTCTGTTTTGCAATTTGCATAGCAAATCCAGCACAAAGATGGATTAGCAGTCCATCTGAAGATGGATGCACACTGATGCTTTAGCAACCACGTCAGGAGCTGGGGGGGTGGGGAGGAAATCACTGTCGCGTTTTGGTTAGATTTGAATTTCGGCTGATCAAGAAAATGTAACCTTGGCATTTTGCCTCAGTGACCATCTGGAGGAATGGCTGGATGCCCACTCAAGAATCTGTAGGACTCTTGCCATTTGCCAATGGTGCCAAATAGCAAAAAGGCTTAGATGAGTAGCCCTATAGAACACTGTCTAGAACAGTGGTTCTCAACCTTTTTAATGCCGCGACCCCAACCGGCCGTAAGTCGAGGACTAAACCGGTCGTAAGTCGAGGACTACCCAACCGGTCGTAAGTCGAGGACTTTCCCTGCCCGGGAGCGCCGTGCATGCGTGGTTCCGCCCCCTGCGCCGGCCGAGGCGTAGCTGGCAAGCGGCAGAGACGGAGCAGGCCGACCACCAGCTGGCCCAGCCCAAGGGAGGTAAGGCACCTGCCGGAAAAGGGGGAAAAAAATGGCGGACAAAAAAAATGGCGGAAAAAAATAAATGGTCAATCGACCCCAAATGGGGTCCCGACCCACAGGTTGAGAACCACTGGTCTAGAACATCTGTTCAGGAGAAAGAGAAGAAGGATTCCATCTTCTCTAAAACTTTGTCCCACTAAACCATCATTCATCCTATGGAGATTCTCTATCATCCAAATCAAGAGTTGTCCCAAAGATGCTTTTCAAAAGGCAACTGGGTTTTCTCGTTTTGTTTTTTTGTTTTGTTTTTCCTTGAAAACGTTTCGCTTCTCATCCAGGAAGTTTCTTTAATTCTGGAGAACTGAGCTGAAGAAGCTTCAGAACTGAAGAGGTTGAGGAATGAAATGTTTTCAAGGGGGAAAAAAACCCAAGAAAGTCCAGTTACCTTTTGTAAAGCGCCTGTCAGAATCCATATTCTAAGGCCGTGGTGGCGAACCTGTGGCACGCGTGCCACAGGTGGCACGCAGAGTCCTTTCTGTGGGCACACGTGCTGTCACCCCAGTCCTAGGCCTTCAGCTGGGTTTTATAAAACCTTTTCGCTTTAGGCCTCCGCTGCTGTGTGCAAAAAAAAAAAAAAAGGTTCAATCAATCAATCAATTTCAACTTCTCACGGGAAAAAAAAGATCTCGCAAAGTTGGAATTGATTGATTGAACTTTTTAGTCCCACCCAGTCTGCCGTTACCACCGCAGCCACGCCCACCCAATGGGCCACACCCACCCAATGGGCCACGCCCATCCGGCACCCGACGATGCATAAGTGGGTTTTGGGTTGCAGTTTGGGCACTCGGTCTCTAAAAGGTTTGCCATCCTTGTTCTAAGGGGTCTCTTTTCTTTCTTTAACTGAAACTCTATTCTCTTTACATTTCTGGGTTCTGCCATGTTTCTGGAGGGGAGGGGGGAAAAGCATTGCAGGTTATTGCCTTGGTTTCGTCTATCGCTACATTGTAACACTTTGCTGTTTCTGCATACTTCCTCTGTTAACTCTCCCCTTGATGTTAGCTAGCAAGGGGGGAGGAGAAGAAAGGAATGCGCCTCCAGCAACTGGTTTATCTCCACATTCGCAAGGGAAAGTGCAAAGAGCCAACAAAACATCACTGCAGTCCTGAGACAGCCTGCCATTATCTCCTCTTTTCCATAGCGGAAAGAAATGGGCATTGGCCCATTTGAAGTGACCGGATGAACTATGGGTTGGGGTTTGCTTGGGACACTTTTAACCTATTGATGTGAGCAGGAAACCCTCAGATCCTGTCTATTATGCCTGCTATCAGCTTATCCCAATAAAAGTTCCTTTTGGAAGAAAACTGCTTCCACGAGTTCTGCTTTCTTAGGATGAGGTTTTGAAGTGGGCCCTGACAGCACCTTTGGGACAACCATTGAACCTAGATGATAGAGAATCATCCAGGTCAATGAGACATTGATTGATTGATTCATTCATTCATTCATTCATTGATTCATTCATTGATTCATTCATTCATTCATTTGAGGTAGATGAAAAATGTCATAAGAAAATGTTTTAAGATGTTTTGTTATATCAATAAGAGGGATATCGTATTGTAATATTGTATTGTGCTTAATTATGCTTAAAATCCAAATAACCTGTGTGCCAATTCTAAAGAAACAGCCTTTTACAAGAAGTGCCAACTGAAAGTCACAGATGGTATAAGATATTACCTGCCTAGGGCGGTGAGGCAAGATAAGCCTTCTGTATGAACTTCTTCTTTTCTTCTGTGTGGTCTCTAGACATGAACTTCTCCGTTTTAGTGTGTCAAAGGTAGATAAGAGTCACCCTACATGTAAGGCGTGGGTGACCGTCTGTATAAGAATAACTCCCTGGGAGTAGCCCGGGGTTCAGAATCTGTCATGCTAATGCTCTGAACCATTGTGCACAAATAAACCTGTCTTCTCCAAACCCTTCGTGGTCTTGTCTTCTGATGTAAGTATCATGGTTTTTTCCACAACACATTCATTCATCTATCCATACATATATACTTATACTTGTATTTAATTCGATGCCACCAACAAAGTTAGGAAAAGTACAAGAAGGTATTGAAGCAATTCTTTGTATAAAGAAGCACTGGAGGATGCTAACATAGTTAATAGCCATTCCTGGAGGCCAGAAAGGAATAAATGGTTCAATGGTATCCATTTAGGAAGACCTTATGGGCAACAAAAGATAAGGAGCTAATGATGACAGGAGTCTTTTTTTTTGGGGGGGGGGTGTATGTGTCTCCTTGCCATTTGCTGGTGGGGAGCTTGACTGAGTAGGAGTCTAAGCACTAAAACAAGCAGACCAAGAAATGGGATGGAGAAATCCTTCTGCTTGATGGTAGAACTGCTGAAAGAGCAAAGCAAACCTGATTGGTCACCGAGGGGGTTTACAATTCCGAGTCACTCAGGGAGAAAAGAACTGCTTTACGTGGAACTGTTTCCTCTGCGGGAAAATTATGGATTATTTAGAAGGAGAAACAAACAAAAGCGATCAAAACGTCGGCTCCTTTGGCACAAGTAAGCACTGCGTGGTGGAGAACATTATTTTAACTGAATGGATAACTAGGTTGATGCACTATGTGCGAATCCTTTCAGCATAAACGCCAGTGTGAGCTCAATATAAATATTGCATAATTTTGCAATGATACTGTTTCATTAAGTTTGTTAGTCAACTTTAGCATACAAATAGGTTTGGTTTCCTCAACCTTCCTGCCCTCCATTTTCAAAACCATGACAGCACAGTTTATTTTGATATGTTTTTTTTTCCTCTGATGGCCAGGGTGGATTTCTCAAAATCCTCCTGTTTTGGGCAAACACAACTCAACCAGAAGAAGGTTCTGCTTTAGCTCTGTTACTGACAAACAGGTATAATCTTTTGAAGTTTTAATCTGTTTTTATATTTATAGTTATTTTGGGATTCTATTATTTATTATATCTTAAGCCACCCAAGGTCACCTGGGACAGTAAGATAGAATAGAATAGAATAGAATAGAATAGAATAGAATAGAATAGAATAGAATAGAATAGGAGGAATGAAAAATAGACTGGACTGGACTGGAATGGACTGGACTGGAATGGAATGGACTGGACTGGACTGGAAGAGAAGAGAAGAGAAGAGAAGAGAAGAGAAGAGAAGAGAAGAGAAGAGAAGAGAAGAGAAGAGAAGAGAAGAGAAGAGTGAATGGGAATAGAATAGAATAGAATAGAATAGAATAGAATAGAATAGAATAGAATAGAATAGAATAGAATAGGAGGAATGAAAAATAGACTGGACAGGAAGAGAAGAGAAGAGAAGAGAAGAGAAGAGAAGAGAAGAGAAGAGAAGAGAAGAGAAGAGAAGAGAAGAGAAGAGAAGAGAAGAGTGAATGGGAATAGAATAGAAGAATAGAATAGAACAGAATAGAATAGAATAGAATAGAAAAATATGGAATAGAATAGAATAGAATAGAATAGAATAGAATAGAACAGAACAGAACAGAACAGAACAGAACAGAACAGAACAGAATAGAATAGAATAGAATAGAATAGAATAGAATAGAATAGAATAGGAGGAATGAAAAATAGACTGGACTGGACAGGAAGAGAAGAGAAGAGAAGAGAAGAGAAGAGAAGAGAAGAGAAGAGAAGAGAAGAGAAGAGTGAATGGGAATAGAATAGAAGAATAGAATAGAATAGAATAGAATAGAATAGAATAGAATAGAATAGAATAGAATAGAATAGAAAAATACGGAATAGAATAGAATAGAATAGAATAGAATAGAATAGAATAGAATAGAATAGAATAGAATAGAATAGAATAGAATAGAATTGTAGTCTAGTCTAGTCTAGTCTAGTCTTGTCTAGTCTTGTCTAGTCTAGTCTATAACTGTTAAGCGAGTTTGACATTCTTTTGGCAATCTTTTGTTCAGCAAATCACTGAGTTGTCAAAGTGAATCAAGCAAATCTGGCTGTCAGAAACCAACTGAAGATGTTACAAATGGTGATTACATGAGCCCAGGAGAGTGCAACTGTCATAAGTACATGCCAGTTGCCAAGCACCTGAATTTTGATCATATGACCAGAACGATGCTGCAACAGTTGTAAGTATAAAAAGCAGTCATACAGTAAGTCATGTTTTTTTTCCTGGACTGTTGTAATTTTAAACAGTCACTAAAACAGATTTATTTTATTTATTTATTTATAATAAGACTTATATGCCGCCCTTCTCCCCCATGGGACTCAGGGCGGCTCACAGCATATTAAAAACAATACAAAACATTTCCCTATAAAAGCCAATTAAAAACCAAATATTTGTAGCTGTGTCTTGTTTAAAATCATTAAAAATTGTCCCTATTTAAAAATTCACCCTAGGTCAGTC
>NW_015390599.1:38741-41147 GCF_001527695.2 Protobothrops mucrosquamatus | reverse complement strand
CGGAAGGCCACTGGCAACCAGTGCAGCTCGCGCAGCAGCGGTGTTACATGGGAGCGACGCGTCGCTCCCAACACCGCCCGCGCGGCCGCATTCTGGACCAGCTGAAGCCTCCGGATGCTCCTCATGGGGAGCCCCATGTATAGAGCATTACAGTAGTCCAGGCGGGAGGTGACGAGGGCATGAGTGACCGTGCGCAAAGAGTCCCGGTCCAGAAAAGGGCGCAACTGGTAAATCAGGCGAACCTGATAAAACGCCCCCCTGGTCACGGCCGACAGATGATCTTCCAGTGTCAGCCGTGGATCCAGGAGGACACCCAAGTTGCGTGCCCTCTCTGAGGGGGCCAAAGTTTCGCCCCCTATAGACAGCGATGGAACCAGCTGACTATGCCGGGGCGCCGGCAACCACAGATGGTTGTAACTAGACTGCTACCTATTTTGTTTGTGAGTATGTATAATTGCGTTTTTTTAGATGGGAATGCATTTACATCTTATAAGTTAAACACATTTCATTTAATCCAGGGATGAAGTATGAATAAATTGCATTCAGAATTTTGAATAGTGTAAGTAGACTGCTGGCCTTGATTAAAAGGTAGGAGGATATTTAAGATCTTCATTAAACTAAAAAAAAGACATTTCTGCTTGATCGGGGTAGATGCAATTCATTGTTTGAGTTCAAGACCACTGTTCCCATGTAAACAACTTTGTTTATTCTCTTCTGCCACATCAACTTTAGTCTCCCCTCTGAAGAAGTAACAGAAATGGTAGGGTGGGGTAATAAAGCAGGGGGGGAAAAATATCAGTATGATTGTAAACTTAGGTCTTGAAGCCTGCGCGTTGATTAAAAGAAAAGGCATGAATGCTCTGAATCACAATAGCTGAGCCAATTAATGGAATAAATATTTTCTCCTTGCGTTTCCCAACTTCGGCAGAAAGTGATACCGCCCAATCTGGGTGAACCAAATGTATTAAGACCGTTTCCTGATCTGCATTTTTCTCCCTTTCTTTTTAATTACCATGTAATACGTTACGGATCGTTTCATGCGAATTGTTTATTTCATTTACTTATCGGGTACAAAATATTTCCCCAAACCCCAAAAAGGCCTAGGCGTTGTAAGCTTGCGTTATCACAGCTGGCAGCAGGGAAATGTCAGTCAAACAGAAAATGTCAAGCAGAAACTTTTCCTAATAAAGGAGTTGCGTTGCTTAATAGCACATGAGTACAGTTACCATTAGACCAAGGGAACATGGGGCGGGGGGGAAACAGTTTAAATGTTAAACTCCAGACATAAACAAAACACAAAAACAGACGGAGCCTTTGGCAGGTCATGTTTACTTTAGCTGCATATTCACCTTTTCTTTTAAATCTTGGGCCAAGTTACAGTAATACAGTGCAAATCCAATCATTTTTTTTAACTGAATCCATGTTACCAAATGCCAAACGGTCCTCATCTGCAGGGGTGAAGCGAGGAATCAGCCTAGAACCATTACGTAGTCACAAATGAACCAAGTCCATCTCACTTTGACTGCTTTTGCCCTTTACATAACTCTAACCAGGCGCCGACTGTTAATTGAGAAGATTCTTGTTTGTACGGTACAAGCAATAAGAGTTTAATTGAACCTTCATGTGTAGACTTGGTCTTTCCTGCCTGACATTATCCAGAATGGGAAATTTGTATTGCATTGGGCTCTGTATCTTCACCTCTATAATGAATGTGTTGTATTCATTCTTACTACTGTACCGTGTTTTGTGACCCCTTAACCCAACTTTGGTTAAATGTAGGGCTTTTTTTTTTCTGGTTTCCCTCAACCCTTTTGCTGGGACAGAAGCAATTCAGAAGAATTGCAGATCTCTTCCGTAATCAAGATTACTCTAGAGAGATAGATTCATATTTTCTATCACTATTTTGGCAAGGCTGTAATTGTGTTATTCAGAGAGTCTTTTGGGGATGAATTTAACAGTCCCTGTGCAAAAGAGCAGAGGAGAGAGCGTCTCGCTCAGTAGAAAGTCATCTCAGTGAACTGGAAAACTGAATATATGTTAGTGTGGGTGTATGTTTAAGAAGTTAAAATATGCATTAACTACGACACCAGCTTAATGGGAAACAGAAAACCGAATCAGAATTTATTTTCTAAAACACCGTAGACTAGAAATTGGAGTGAAAAATCTGGAGAGATGGTGATTGTGAGCAGTGGGATTGAGAAAGAAAGAAAGAAAGAAAGAAAGAAAGAAAGAAAGAAAGAAAGAAAGAAAGAAAGAAAGAAAGAAAGAAAGAAAGAAAGAAAGAAAGAAAGGTAACATAGGTGAGATAAGAGGAAGGAAGGAAGGAAGGAAGGAAGGGAGAGAGAGAATGAAAGAAAGAAAGAAAGAAAGAAAGAAAGAAAGAAAGAAAGAGAAAGAAAGAAAGAA
>NW_015390599.1:33251-35751 GCF_001527695.2 Protobothrops mucrosquamatus | reverse complement strand
TAAATTGAGGATGCCATTCCCCCAGCTCTGCCTGCTCTTCTCCTACAGTCGCTGTTCATATAATGGGACTATACTGTATATAACTCCACTCTCTGCCAGGACACAAGCTGTTTTAGAACATAGAATAAAAGACTTGAAAGAGACCTTGGAGGTCATCTAATCCAACTCCCTGCATGATCAGGAGAATCTATAGTATACTATGGCTGTCCAGTCTCTTCTTGAAAGCCTCCACCCACAACTTCTGTAGGCAAGCTGTTCCATTGGTTAATTGTTCCCACTGTTAGGAAGTTTCTCCTTAATTCCAGGTTGCTTCTCTCCTTGATTAGCTTCCATCCATTGCTTCTTGTCCTGCCTTCAGGTGCTTTGGAGAATAGCTTGGCTCCCTCTTCTTTGTGGCAGCCCCTGAGATATTGGAAGACTGCTCTCATGTCCCCCCTTGTCCTTCTCTTCATTAAACTAGACATACCCAATTCCAGCAACCGTTCCTTATATGTTTTAGCCTCCAGTCCCCTAATCATCTTTGTTGCTCTTCTCTGCACTCTTTCTAGAGTCTCAACATCTTTTTTTATATATTGTGGTAACCAAAACTGGATGTAGTATTCCAAGTGTGGTCTTACTAAGACTTTGTAAATTGGTATGACTACTTCACCTGATCTTGATTCTATCCCTCTATTAATGCAGCCTAGGATTGCATTGGCTTTTTTGGCTGCTGCCCCACAATACTGGCTCATGTTTAAGCAATTGGCATAGCTAAGCTTGACCTAGTCTGTACCTGCACAGTTGGTAAAGCCTTACTTTTATCTATATTGAATTTCATCATTACATTTTGGTCCCTGATATGTCAGATTTTCAACCGTTGGTACAGATAGTCCTTGATTTACAACAGTTCATTTCGTGGCTGTTCGAAGTTACAACTGGACTTTAAAAAGTGATTTATGACCATTTTTTCACACTTATCACCATTGCAGCATCCCCATGACCAAGTGATCAAAATTCAGATGTTTGGCAACTGACTCGTACTTATGACGGCTGCAGTGTCCTGAGGTCACACAATCCCCTTTTGCGACCTTCTGAGAAGCAAAGTGAACGAGGAAGCCAATTTCACTTAACAATCATGTTACTAACTTAACTGTCAATGCTGCTAACATTGGATGTTTTTGCTTTGACAACAGATGGAAATGCAACCCTTTTCTTCTTATGTTTTACTCTTAGCATTAGAGCTAGAGTTAGATGATGCTGGGGGGAGGAATGTGCATGAGAGTTTAGCTAGATATAACAATACTGAACCTAGTGTGAGAACCAAGGTTATTGAAATAAGAGATGATAAGAATTGGCGGGCTGGAGAACTGGAGGGAAAGCCTGAATTTCAAACTAATTGGAGAATGTGATTTATGACAGTTAATTGGAGGAGGGAATTGTGTTTTGATACTATATGCTCAAGGGGAGGGGGAATTCAGATTTTGGCTTCGATTGTGTTAGTGCCGATGTTACGGTTCTCAAATAAAGATTCTTTAAGGTAAACAATGCCTCGAAGTTCTTTGAAGAGTTTCATCTGTCGAAACCATGACATTAACAACTGCAGTGATTCATTTAACAATTGTGGCAAGCAAGGTCATGAAATGGGGCAAATCACACTTAACAAATGTCTTGCTTAGCAAAAGGAATGGTGCACTCAATTGTGATCTTAAGACGAGGACTATCTGTATAAGAAATGTAATTATAGCTTTTGCACAACCTTGGAAGTTACATCTGATGCTTTGGATCTGGATTCTACAATTAACAGCACTGTAACCCTCACTGATAATTACGCCAGAGGCATTTTTTCATTGATAAAAACATATTAATTAATCTGAATTTTAAGATTTTCTTCATATGTCCTACTTGAATGAGAAAGGCACACTTTAGAAGGTTTCCCCCCCCCAACTTTAATTAAGTGGTAGTTTGGACGCATTTAATTTTCAAAATGCTGTGAGTTTAATTATTCATATTTCATGTTGCTTTCAATTTATGGTTTTACCTTCTATTTTATTATAAGTTGTCAAGAGAATAGTTAGGGAACAGCAGATAAATCTGAATAAAAAGACAAATAGACATAGTTATTCATGGAGTTGATAACTCAGTAAAATTTCCAATTAAAATTTAAATAATTGTACTGTGTTTTACTAATATCATATAGCAGGGATATAAAATAATTTTGCTGTGACTCTTTCTGAGTAAGACTATTTGGTTTTTGTTCTGTTTTGTTGTCAGAAGATCAAAAGCAGAGGAACATTCATTGCAAAAATATCCAGTTCAAGGCCAGGTTTTGTGTGTGTGTGTGACATTATATTTGTAATTGTTGAATGTTTCTTTTTTTAATCTTGATATAAGCCATTTATAGTTGCCTGAACTGCAAGATGCATAGCAAATAAATTTGAGATAGATAGAGATGATGGAGAGAGAGAGAGAGAGAGAGAGAGAGAGAGAGAGAGAGAGAGAGAGAGAGAGAGAGAGAGAGAGA
>NW_015390599.1:30675-32952 GCF_001527695.2 Protobothrops mucrosquamatus | reverse complement strand
GAGGAGGAGGAGAGGGGAGGGGAGAAGAGAACAAGAGGGAAGGAAGGAGAGGAGAAGAGAGGAGAGGAGAGGGGAGGAGAGGGGAGGGAAGGGGAGAGGAAGGAAGGAGAGGAGACTAGAGCAGAAGGAAGGGGAAGGAGAGGAGAGGGAGGGAAGAAGAGAAGAAGAGGGAAGGAAGGAGGAGAGGAGAGGAGAGGAAGGAAGGAGAGGAGAAAGAAGGAGAAGGAGAGGAGAGGGGAGAGGGGAGAAGAGAAGAAGAGGGAAGGAAGGAGATGAGAAGAGAGGAGAGGAGAAGGAAGGGGAAGAAGAGGAGAGGAAAGGAAAGGAGAGGGGAGGGGAGGGAAAGAGAGAGCAGAGCAGAGGAGTGGGGAGGAGTTGGGATTGTGGAAAAGGGTCCCACATATGGTTGAATTGATCTAGGCTGGACCTAGATCAAGACAGAACAACGTGTACTTAATAATGAGCTTCAAAGGTTAAAAAAAATGGTGGGAACTGTATGATTCTGTATAATTCTGTGTTCCTTTGAAGCACTTTGTAAATGGTATCCAGTACCTTACTGTGAGAAATGCTGCCGGAACCTCCAGCGAGCACACAGGCAGATGTGTAGCGTGCTTAATCTCCCCAGGAGTGGAGGATAAACACACTTGGAGCAACCAAGCTCACCTCTGCTAAGCGGGAGGAGTGCATTAACATTCAGCGGCTGAGCCACGAGACCGGCTTCTTCTCCTTCATCAATCTAAAGGTTTTAATATTCTCTGTATGCAAATCATAATGAAAATTAATGGTCTTGAGGGCGAATGCCGTGCTTGAAGCTGGTTAGTACCTCTTCCCCATATACTAAACACGAATTTTGAATCCCATTACACAACTAGGAGCTCTGTGCTATTTGCTGATGGCACACGTGTCATCTGATCCACGTGTGCCAGTTCCATGGGACCAGTTCCATGGAGAGATGTTTTTCCGTGGACCGGAGGGGTGTGTTGTTTTGTGTGCTGCCTGCATCTCATGCATGAGGTTTTGCTTGTTGGTGTGGCCCGATTGCTGGCATGCCGTGGCCCGGTACTGATCCACTGACTGGGGGTTGGGGACCCCTGATCTCACCGATTGAGGCAAGAAGCAAAGAGAATGATGCCCCTTCTGATGAGACAACCAGCTGATCCTCTAGGGCAGTGGTGGCGAACCTATGGCACGGGTGCCAGAGGCGGCACTCGGAGCCCTATTTGTGGGCACACATGCCGTTACCCCAGTCTTGCCTTCCCCCGCGACCCCCTTTTCTCCAGCAGCCCCTCTGAAGGAGAGTCACCCTCGAGCATGGCCCACACGGAGCAGCGCAGCCAAGGACATGGCAGTCAGGCAGCGTAGACGAGACTCTGCCCTCACACCCCATCATGCAGTTGATGCTGCAGGGCGCGGGCAGAGGGTGTGGCCGCCATAGCGCTGCTGGGCTGCCTGGGCAATCTGTGGTGGGCCCTGGAGACCCTGTGGGTCTGTGGGCAGGTGGGGCGGGGATGGAGGGGCAGAGTGGGGGCAGGCAGGGGGGGTGGAGAGGGGATGGGTCCAATTTTGGGTCACTCGGTCTCTAAAAGGTTCGCCATCACTGCTCTAGGGAAAAAAGTAAAACATGCCTCATTTGGACCGATTGTTAAAAACAAGCTCCGGTTATTAATCAACGAAGAGAGGATGTTACCACCAGAAGGTCATTGAAGGCTTTGTTGAACACCATCAACAACTTTTCTAGTTGTGGTTCTAACTTGGTTGGTTACAAAAGGAAGACTCTTGGGCTCGTGGTTAGCCCAAAGTGTACTTTACTAAGGCCACGGGGTTTACAGAAGAAGCAAAGCTGGATCTGGAGTTTTCGTGCCCAAAGCCTATGGTGGGGTGGATAGAAAGCAGAACTGAGTAAAGAATACTTGAATATTCCTTGTTTTCTCCCAGCCCTAAGTCTTATAGTAGTGGAAAGATATGAAAACAAAGGATGTTTAAGTGTTCTTTACTCAATTCTGCCTTTTATCCATGATATTCTGTTTTACATTCTGAATCCTCAAACAGGTAGACAATAATGAATGCTAATATTTAATATATTAACGTAGTATGGTGTTACAGCATAGCATAATATAACATAACATATGTTATTTTATTTTTCAACACTTGCATTACTCAAACTGCAAAAAACAGTAAGTAATACTTTTTCAAAGAAGATTACACCACTTATTCTCTTTTTGAACTGGGTGAATTATTTAAAAGCGACACCTTCCTTCCTTCCTTCCTTCCTTCCTT
>NW_015390599.1:8746-27199 GCF_001527695.2 Protobothrops mucrosquamatus | reverse complement strand
ATATATATATATATATATATATATATATATATATATATATATATATATATATATATATATATATATATATATATATATATATATATATATATATAATGTATTTCATCATGAAATACATTTTACCAACAGATCTGGAACATGAAGGTAAAATCATTTTACCAACAGATCTGGAACATGAAGGTAAAATCAATTGAACTTCACAAACCTCCAAGAGTGAGCCAATTATTCTCTTTGAGGGTGACCTTTTCCTTCTTCATCTCTGGTGTTTTGTTTGCATTAGCACGAAGATTACAACCTTATTCTGTTTTTATCCTTGATTCACCCATGTGTGTGTGTGTAAGAAAATCAATGGAGGTTTAAAAATGATACTAAATACTCCCTTTTCCCAGTTACCACTGGATTATAACTGGGCTGAGCAAATCGCAGAAATAATGCTTCAGTTTGAGATAGTTTTAAGGGAAGTATCCTTTGTCCGAAGCTGCTTTGTGAAGCAAAACAAGCTTCCTTGTTTCTACCGAGGAAGCAAAATGAAGAAGAAAAATTGCCATTACTTTAGGCAAGTGAATTACTTCTCTCCTAAATGCACTTTCCCGGGAAAACAAACTGCTAGCATAGCCATAAAACATTCAGACACAAAGGGATGTTGAAGTAGATAATAAAGTGCTGGGAAGCCAAGACACACATAAAATGTGTACCACTGATGACGTTACCTAGTTTGGGTAATGAAATGTCTGCAAGAAAACATCCAAGCTCAGAGGGCACCCAGGAGCCCACAGTCCTCCTCCTCCTCTGCAAACCCATCTCCCTTCTAGCACCAATGATGTTACCTAGTTGGGTAATGAAACATCTACAAGAGAACCACCAAGCTCAGAGAGCACTAAGGACCCCACAGTCCTCCTCCTCCTCCTCCTCCTCTTCCTCCTCTCCACAAACCCTACTTCCTTCTAGCACCAATGATGTTACTTAGTTGGGTAATGAAACATCTACAAGAGAACCACCAAGCTCAGAGAGCACCAAGGACCCCACAGTCGTCATCATTGTCCTNCTTCTTCTTCTTCTTCTTCTTCTTCTTCTTCTTCTTCTTCTTCTTCTTCTTCTTCTTCTTCTTCTTCTTCTTCTTCTTCTTCTTCTTCTTCTTCTTCTTCTTCTTCTTCTTCTTCTTCTTCTTCTTCTTCTTCTTCTTCTTCTTCTTCTTCTTCCTCTTCTTCTTCCTCTTCCTCTTCCTCTTCCTCTTCCTCTTCCTCCTCCTACCCTTTCCCTGAGTGTGATCATGACACACATTCATGATACAACAAAGGCAGCACAAATATTGCAATTGAATTGGAAGCAGTGTTGAATCTATTCATATAAGATAAGCCTTTGGGGAAAAGAAAATCTAAGCTAATGGATTTTGTTTTGGAAAATGCCTATGGGTATTTATTCAGTCATCCAGGTCATGGCTGTCCCAAGAAGACTTTCTTTGTTTTTCCTTGAAGATATTTCACTTCTCATCCAAGAAGCTTCTTCAGTTCTGACTGAATGGCAGGGGATGGAAGGATTTATATCCCTTGTAGTCATCTGGTTGTTAGCACTCTTTCTGAGAGTCATTGAGGCCACCTGGAGGTTTATCACCTGAATAGTGCAAATGGGTGTGGAACCTTTTTGTTTAGAAACATTTATTTCAATACACGAGTATATCATCTTTTGTTCAAAGACTTCAAAGAAACAATCAAGGTCATTTCCATTTTGGCCAGTGGTCTTCATTCTAGGACTCGAAATTGCTAGGGAATTCCAGATCTGATGTTAGACTGGAAATTTAGCCATCGATTATTTTTGATAATGGGCCGTATCAAAATACAGAATAAAACAGAAAACATTTACAATACAACTGTAGGCGAGGGAGGGGTCAAATGTGTCAACGGTCTGGAGAACCTTCATGTCCACAACTGTTCTAAGTCCAGTCCACCTTGAATTCAGTTGACTCTTAGCTACCACCAATTTGCTTTGACTGTTAGAAGTTCAGATTCTTGTCGAGAGATTTAGCATGCAATAAACCCATATATTCATCTGAGCTTCCTGGACTCCTAATTTCCTGTGCTTGACAAAAACAAAAAACAAAAACATAGATATAAATGGAATACAAGAAAGAGATCAAATGAAAAGAGTAAAATAAGGAATACAGTGTCCATGTTGTAGAGCTGTGGTGGCACAGTGGTTAAAATGCAGTACTGCAGGCTATTTCTGCTGACTGGCAGCAGTTTAGCAGTTCGATCCTAACCAGCTCAAGGTTGACTCGGCCTTCCCTCCTTCTGAGGTCAGTAAAATGAGGAGCCAGATTGTTGGGGGCAAAAGGTTGACTCTGTAAACCGCTTAGAGAGAGCTGTAAAGCACTGTGAAGCGGTATATAAGTTTAAGTGCTATTGCTATCCTGTTTCTGGGTCACCCCTACAATTTACCCCAATCAAATCCACCTATGTAGATCTCAACTGAAGTGTTTCATTCAAATAGAGGCCTGTGTTATGTGTGATTTTCTGAATTTCGACTGCACAACAGGAAATTTAAAAGGGAAAAAAAATGAAAGAAGGTAAAACAGCACGCCCCCTCCATTACTTTGCCAAGACACCTATGTCAATGGAGATCAGCTTCCCTTTCTTTAAAAATAGCTACATTGTTAATTATAAAGACCCCGCTCGAGATTATTGGTGAATGTCTACATGTGAAAATTTGGTATGATTTGAAGAGAAAGCAGAGTAAAACATCCCCTATTCAGAGCTGCGTTGTACTTGTTGAGTCAGCTATGAGTCTGTGGCCTGTGTTTTATTCTGTTTCCCCTCGTATAATAACTGGCAGAGAGCCCTTAATTATCCACTTCATACTGGATGCTTCAGTTGTCCAGATAGCGATAGTGTTCACTTCCTACATTCAGCCTTTTCAGTTGAGATTTCCAGGAATGTTGCCAAGTTTTGTTTGACTGCTAGCGCCTTCTATTCTGGAGCTTTGTAGGCAAAAATCTCAAGCGTGCTACATCCTATCCATTCTTTTCGTTGCTTTTTTTTTAAAGAACTGTGCATTCCTTTAGGGCTGTGGTCCCCACTACCGGGGACATGGGCCATTTGGAACCGCGCAGTGGAAGCAGTACCCAAGCACACGTGTGCCTGCACAGCTCCATTTGCATAAGCACTGGGCGAGCGCACGTGTGCTCGAAGCTTCATTTGTGCAAGCGGTGGGACATCCCCTCTGCCCCCCTGCCAGTTTGCAAAGTGCATAATAATAATAATAATAGTAATAATAATAATAATAATAATAGTAGTAGTAGTAGTAGTAGTAGTAATAATAATAATAATAATAATAATAATAATAATAATAATAATAATAATAATAATAATAATAATAATAATAATAATAATAATAATAATAATAATAAAGTTGGAAGGCACCTTGGAGGTCATCGAGTCCAACCCCCTGCTCAGGCAGGAAACCCTATACCATTTCAGACAAATGGCTGTCCAGTCTCTTCTTAAAAACTTCCAGTGTTAGAGCATTCACCGCTTCTGGAGGCAGGTTGTTCCACTGGTTAATTGTTCTAACTGTCAGGAAGTTTCTCCTTAGTTCTAGGTTGCTTCTCTCCTGGATGAGTTTCCATCCATTGCTTCTTGTCCTGCCTTCAGGCGCTTTGGAGAATAGCTTGACTCCCTCTTCTCTGGGGCAGCCCCTGAGATATTGGAAGACTGCTATCATGTCCCCCCTCGTCCTTCTCTTCGTTAAACTAGACATACCCAATTCCAACAACCGTTCCTTATATGGTGTTGCTGTTATTGCTTTCTGTCTATGGAGATTCTCAGTCATCCAGATCATGGCTGTCCCTTTTTAAAAGGCAAGAGGACTTTGTTTTTCCTTGAAGATTGTTAGAGAATTTTATTTTTTTCTGTTGGTAAAAATAAATCAGAAGCTCTCACAGTTGACTGCATTTAGCTGATTCAAATAAACTCTTTATATTCATATAAAATTATTTACAATACCATACATTCTTCTTTACAGCAATATAGCACAAATGAAGACTTCTTACAGCAGAGACAGACCTGAGACTGAAACTGAAACAAACAAAATCCAGCTTCTAACTCCAAATCTTTTGCACAGACTCAGTAGCACTTTCTTCACATTGGCTGAGTTACCACATGACTCTTCCTGCTCATGAATATTCCAACAAAGATGTTTTTGCTTCTCATCCAAGAAGCTTCTTCAGTTCTGAAGTCAGTTGCCTTTTGAAGAAGCACATTTGGGACATATTATTGTTTTCCTTGCTTTTTGGCCTTTGATTGTAAACCTCTAAGGAGAGTAAGCAAATACATGTAAAGGTGGTCTGCAGAGTTAGTTTATATCTGTTGGGTCGATCCCTCTATCTTGTATTGTAAACCTGTTTTGGCATTCCCTTTATCTATCAGGTGAAACATTCGGATGGAAAGGAAGCAGGAGATCAAATGAGATGTAAGAATATTCTATTTTTAGGTTCCTAGGTGCCTAGGTTCCAAATCCACTATAACGCCTTGTCTTTTATTCCAGTTAGCTGCCACACTTGCAAAGAATATTGGAAGAACACCAGACTTTCTGGGCATCTGAACTGAGAGCATCGTGCTGAATAATTGAGCCACATCTCAGGAAAGTAAAAACATCAGCACAACAAGGATGATTAAACTCTTTAGGAAATGAAGAACTCCTGATCCAATCTTACTTCATCCAGATTAAACAGTATGTTTCATGAGAAATCAGTGATTCCTGCCTGATACTCTTCATCTTCAACATACAAAGAATGGTTACAGGAATTGGGTATTCTCTATCTAAAGAAAAGAAAGACTATGGGAGTGATGTGATAGCACTGCTCCTGCAAAGATGAGGGGGTTCAAACTATTTTCCAAAGCAATAAAAGGCAAGGCAAGAAACAATAGTTGGAAACTAACCAAGGAGAGAAGCAACCTAGAATCAAGGAGAAATTTCCTAAAGGTGAACAGGTACAGCAGCTTGCCTTCAGAAATTGTGGATGCTCCATCACTGGAGGCTTTCAAAACCATTCCCCAAAGTATCTGAGGGTAGGACAAGAAGCAACAGATGGAAACTTATCAAGGAGAGATCCAACATAGAGTTAAGGAGAAATTTCTTGAGAGCAAGAACAAGTAATCCGTAGAAGGGCTTGTCTCCAGAAATTATGGGTGCTTCATCACAGGAGGCTTTTAAGAAGAGATTGGACAGTCATTTGTCTGGAATGGTAGAGGGCAGTGATGGCAAACCTTTTAGAGACCGAGTGCCCAAACTGCAACCCCAAACCCACTTATGTATCGTCGGGTGCCGCGTGGGCGTGGCCCATTGGGTGGGCGTGTCTGTGGTGGTAACGGCAGACTGGGCGGGACTGAAAAGTTCAATCAATCAATTCCAACTTTGCGAGATCTTTTTTTTTCCCATGAGAAGTTAAAATTGATTGATTGATTGAACTTTTTTTTTTTTTGTACACAGTGGCGGAGGCCTAAAGCGAAAAGGTTTTATAAAACCCAGCTGAAGGCCTAGGACTGGGGCGACAGTACGTGTGCCCACAGAGAGGGCTCCGCGTGCCACCTGTGGCATGCATGGCATAGGTTCGCCACCACGGGTATAGGGTCTCCTGCTCAAGCAGGGGGGTGGACTAGACCTCCAAGGTCCCTTCCTATTATTCTATGTTCTATGTTCTATCTCTTATGAGTAACTGCATAGCTGTTTCTGTTGGAAATTTAGAGCTGATTTAAACATCAGCTGGGAGACAAAAAATAAAAAGTGGCATTTTGCAAAACCTGAGACCAAGTTGACTTCCTGAGTTTAACCTACACCCACTAATCTGCCAAGTGATGGAATACGCCTTGAAGAGTAAGGCTAAAATTCCAAAATAAAATTATTATTTTTTTAAATAAAATAAAATAAAATAAAATGCTGCCTACCATTAATGGGTATATAAAATTAATGCTGCCTAGTATTAATAGTGGCAAATCAATTTATTAAAGGCGCAGCAGTTAAATTATTTAATTCAGTCATTAATTCTCTGGAATGTGCCTGGCTTCAATGATTACATGTTAATTAACAAAGAGCTTGCCCCTGCAATGAATTTATTGCAAGTCAAACCTGGGGACTCGCCCTGACTGAAAGCAGTCAACACTTGTCACGCGCTAAAACTATTAATGAGAAGTGTGTAAGAGAGACATAAGGTATCCTCTAACTCTCTACAAACATAACCACTGCTGTCAGTCTGTTAAATGTTTTAATTTGTGCTCATATTTAAAAAAAGGGGGGGAAACCCAATATTTGTAAGTCAGGAAGTCAGAGAAGGAGCTAGCTAGCAAGTCTGGCTGAAGAAAAACAAATATTGTTCAAATTTTTATGAATCTCTGTTCACCTTGTATCTCTGAATGAATTGTTAATTCTTCATTAGGTTTATTAATTGATCATTAACCTGTTACATTGGTTTTGTGCTTTTTGTCTAAGAAGATCAAGGCATATCTTGTTTAGAGGTACAAACAACCAAGCAAAAGAGAGAAAAGATTTGTGAGGTTGTATTGGATGTTAACTATTGCCTCATTTTAACAGTTGCTACTATACAATTAGCTCAGTGTTTCTCAACCTTGACAATTTTAAGGCATGTGGACTTCAACTCCCAGAATTCCACAGCCAGCATTGCTGGCTGTGGAATTCTGGGAGTTGAAGTCCACATGCCTTAAAATGGTCAAGGTTGAGAAACACTGAATAGCTGGATAATTCCTCTGATGTTACAGCTCCGGCAGTGAGAATTTGCTCAGAGGTGATTCAATAGTCTTAGATCTTTATGGACAACATGTAGCAGTAAGTCCAGGTACCTTAATTGTCTATATATTTATTGTTCTTAAGTGTGTAGCTTATCTAAACGGTCCTAATTCATTTAAATTAGTTACTAAATTTCTAAGTTACTAAAAACAGTAACTGTGAGAGGGACCTTGGAGTCCTAGTGGACAATCACTTGACTATGAACCACAAGGCAGAGGGGGACAGGTTGTTCCCCAAAGCACCAGAGGGAAGGATGAGAAACAATGGTTGGAAACTGGTCAAGGAGAGAAGCAACATGGAATTAAGGAGAAACTTCCTGACAGTGAGGGCAATCAACCAGTGTAACAGCTTGCCACCAGAAATCGTGGGTGCTCTATCACTGGAGGTTTTTAAGAAGAGATTAGACATTCACTGTCTGAGATGGTATAGGTTCTCCTTCTTGAGCATGGGGCTGGAATAGAAGACCTCCAGAATCCCTTCCAGTTCTATTCTATTCTATTCTATTCTATTCTATTCTATTCTATTCTATTCTATTCTATTCTATTCTACTCTAAATTAGCTAGTCTGTACAGGTTTTACACTAACTTTAAATGTTACCTGCTACCTATGTTGGTTCTTGCACTTCATAATATTTTATGATATTTATGTGTTTTATTTATGAAGATATTGAAGAGTACTGGGCCTAAGACGGAACCTTATGGTACCCCACTGCTTATTTCTCTCCATGTGGATGTAGTGCTGTTGAGGACTACTCATTGAGTACGGTTTGCCAGCCAGCTACAGATCCATCTGGTGGTGATGTTGTCTTTTCCACCTTTTTCTAGCTTACCAAGGTGTAGGTTGTGGTCAGTGGTGGGATTCAGCCAGTTCACACCACTTTGGCAGGACCGGTAGCTAATTTTTTGTTGCCCAGGCCTAGAATGGACTTCCGGAAGCGGCATCCTCATAGAGAACCGGTTGTTCACATATTTGAATCCCTGCAGGTTGTGCAACAGGGGTGTTACACTGGTGACCCTAAGGCCAGTGGTGGGATTCAGCCAGTTCGCACCACTTCGGCAGGACCGGTAGCTAATTTTTTGTTGCCCAGGCCCAGAATGGACTTCTGGAAGTGACATCCACACAGAGAACTGGTTGTTCACCTGTTTGAATCCCACCACTGGCAAAGGGCCTAATACCTGACAGCTCTGAAGTCAAATAAATTCGTTGCGACTTTGTTAGTCAGTCTGGCAAGCCCAAAGCCCCAAAAAATTCAGTCAGGTTATCTCTCTTCATGCCATGATGAATGTTGGCTCTGTTCAATGCTCATTCTTGGCAAATCCAGTGTAAAGTTTCTTCAAGATTACATTTCATTTATTCGATTTGTATCCCGCCCTTCTCCCGAGGGACTCAGGGCGGCTCACAACATATTTAAAACAGAAACATGCCCACAATCCCCGCCAAATAAAACCAATTAAAACCCAAATATTTTAAAGTTGTGGTATTAAAATTTTCTAAAAATGAACCCAATTTAAAATCCTCCCTAGGCCAGGCCCGCTTGCTGGAAAAGCCATGTCTTGAGGGCGCGGCGGAAAGTAAGGAGATCCGGAATCACCCGGATCTGGGGGGGTAGTTCGTTCCAGAGGGCGGGGGCACCCACAGAGAAGGCCCTCCCCCTGGGGGTCGCCAGCCGACACTGCTTGGCCGACGGCACCCTGAGGAGACCCACTCTGTGGGAGTGTACCCCTTTCAAGGGAGACAAACTAAATTCACCCCCCAAAATCATGTGAATTGGAGTTGGATTAACCATTAGATTTTTTTTCGATTTATCAAATTGCCTGAAAAGCTTCTTCTACTGTAGACATAAATAAAGCAGTCTGGAATAAAATATGTTTGCGAGATGTAATTGAGAAAGTCACATCTTGACTGCGTGTTTTCCATCCAGACATATGTGAGTTTCTTGTCGTGTTGTGTGTTTTTTATTTCCTTTCCCCATTTTTTTTATTAAAAGTTTTATAACATTTACAAAATAAACCCCCTTCCCCACCCCCCAAAAGCCCCCAAACCCCCCCACTTCCCAGAGCTGTTCACAGGGTTACAAATATATTAGTCATAATCTAAATAACATTATCCAACTAATTATGTAACCAAATCTATAACACACTTTAACTCCCTTTTAAAATAAATTTAGATAATTTAAAATTATGGGACTGAAAAGTTCCATTTGGTGTTTGAGTAAATTTTACAGTATTGTTATTGTGAATATTTTATTATATTTTTTTATATTTTTATTATATTGATATTATTATTATTTTGAGTAGTAATTTTGTTTAATAATTAAGTTGATTATTTGTTTATTCCTTTCCCCATTTTTGATGACATAGGTTTGGAATGGAACAGATTTAGGAATGAACACGTATAAAACTCACCAAGTAATCCTTCCGTCACTAATCCAATCTTCCTTCATGCAGCCCTTCAGACAGGTTTTAGCAGAATACATCGGTGGCCAAGATAATATGGTCTAAGGATTGCCTATATTAATTATAAATTTTTTTCTTGGCAAAGTGTGTCCACGCTAAGAGAAGGTCTGGGAGAATAACATCCTGATATTGACAGTTCAGAGATACTTCTGAAAGCCAGACAATTATTATTATTATACTTTTTTTTTTCCCCGGAAGCCTGACCTCTGTTCCCAGAACTCTCCGTTCAATAATGTCTCCAAGTTGGTTATAAAAAGCCATGCCTTGAATATTTATTTATTTACTTATTTATACAACTGATTGGCTGCTCGTCTCGCCACAAGGTAACTCATAAAATCATAAAAAATAAATCCTTCTCCTCCTCTTCTCTCCTTCCCCTCCCTTCCTCTCCTCTCCTCTCCTCTCCTCCCTCCTCCCTGCCCTCTCCCCTCCTTCCCTTTCCTTCTCTCCTCCCCATTTTTATACCAAGAAGGTATAAAAACCCACCACTCCCTACTACATGTGGTCAGCTTTTTTCCAGAGCCATCTTTCTGTCTGACTCTCCTCTTCAACCTTCTTTCTAAAGCAGTCTCCATGTTGTTTATTCCCAGCTTGGACTGGACCCTGATGAAGATTTTTCCTTCAACAAAAGCAATAGACCAGAATACAGAATAACAGAATTGGAAGGGACCTTGGAGGTCTTCTAGTCCAGCCCCCTGTTTGATCAGGAGACCCTATACCATTCCAGACAAATGACTGTCCAGTCCATTCTTGAAAACCAGTGATAAGGCACCCACAACATCTGGAGGCAAGACGTTCCGTTGGTTAATTGTCCTCACTCTCAGGAAATTTCTCCTTAGTTCTAGATTGCTTCTCTCCTTGATGAGTTTCCATCTGTTACTTCTTACCCTGCCTTGAGTTGCTTTAGAGAATAGATCCCCTCCCTCTTCTCTGTGACTAATATTGGAAGACTGCTATCATGGCAGCCCTCTTCATTGGGCCAGTTAATTCAGGAGTAAATCAGCTGGACAGTAAAGAGATTATTACATTCAGCAAAAGCCTACATGGCAAAATAAAAGCAGTTTTTAAAATGGGAAAGCTAGCTGTTGGAAGTACTATCAGGGGTTATCTGTGTATGTTAAGAGGTAAGGGAAAAAAAAGAAAAGAAAAGAAAATCCAGCACTGTGCAACATTTCATTCTATCCCCATGATACTAATATAAGTTGTACAAGATAAACATCACTGCACATTGGATCCCAAAGGGAATATTTCCCCAACTTGCTTGCTCAAACATTTTCTCACTGATGTTGGAAGATGGTTAAGGGGTTGTAGACTTGGACCCTGTTTTAATTTTAAACCTTTTCCATTGCGATTTAATTAGCTGATGGAGGAAGTGCCGAGCAGACAAAATTCAAACCCTGCTGGTGGAACACCAGGAAGCTAACATGACCGAACTGGGTCACCGTGCTTTAGAAAAAAATCTACGGAATGAAACGGTGTGTGCGTTAATTATTCGATTGTTTATTAAAGTAGGAGATGGAAAATGGGAGACAATATGATTGTGTTTCCCATCGTGGTTACCGATGGACCGCATCTGGCTTTTTGTAGAAGTTCACAAACTAAAGAAAGCATGTTTCTTCCTTTAGGGAGCCCAGAGATTAAACAGGTTAAGGGGAGAAATAAAACTGTGAGAAGGAGACGCTACGAGATGTTATACAAGATAATGTAATTAGAGGAAAGGCGTTTACTACAATGCAACCTTACTACTGGACAAGACCTTGATCCCTGAAGCCCTTTCACAGTTGAGGGAAGACTCTTGACATGCTGTATGCTCAGTTGTGGTTCCTTCGTGGTTATTGCTGTCACCTTAAGCATTTTCTTCTTCTTCTTTTTCTCCTAAGTTGGGTTCAGTTTGGCAATAAACATCGACCGTGTCTTGGAAAGAAGATAACAATGCAATGATACCCATTATGAAAAGGCTTAGTAGAATGAACAACTAATCCCCATTTTAAATCCCAACTAACAACTAAAACTTAACTAACTTAACAAACTAATTCCTTACTTTGTATACTTTTTTTTTTTTTTTTTAAGGAAGAAGGCTTTAATTTGGGCAACGGAGACCTGGTTACAGGAGCACTATTCTTGCTGGCTTATTTCTTTTTGCTGACAAGAGTTAAAGATTTTAAGTGGGAGACTAGTATAGCTATTTTGGACTCATTTTGTCCTCATCAGCTAGCCACACCCTTTAAGGGATTCGAACCAGGGCAGTCTACATGCTAGGCAGTGTATTAACCACCAGGCCACAGGCTCTCCTCCCCTCTTATTTGTCTTACCGCTTTGCCCAAAGGATATTTCACAAAATCCTTGGATCGTGGCTAAAAAAATATATCATATAATCACTTTCATTACCTGCAAAATGTTCTGCCATGCCAAAATGAGTAAGGATATTTTTCTTTTGGAGAAAAGTATAAAATATATAATAAAGTCAAAATACTTCTTGCGTAAAAACTCAACTTCTGCTAGCATTTGGAAAGTTCTACCTTGTTGTCTTGGCAACAGTCGAGAAGAAATCCAAAAGTGTTTTCTTTTCTTTTCTTTTCTTTTTTTAAAAAAAAGACAACTGGATTTTGTTTTTCCTTGAAGACATTTCACTTCTCATCCCAGAAGCTTCTTCGATTCTTCAGCAGAACTGAAGAAGTTTCTTGGATGAGAAAGGGCGTTGTTTACCTGAACGCCTATTCTCAACATGATTGGATAGATAATTCACCAATGGGTTATCTTAACCTTCCTGCTCCACGTGACTAAGTCTGAGTTTATAAATATCAGTACCACGCCATGTGCTCCCCAGTTTTTCGACTTAGTCTTCATGCTCCAGATGCTTTAGAAAACAAAACTTAAACCTTATTAACAATTTAACTACAATTTATCGCTTTCAACAAAAGATTTATCTTATATCAGAAGAGAAATTCCCAGGGGAACCATTTCGGAGAGAGGATTCCGTTGGATCCCCCCACTTGGATTCCTCAGGGAGAGCCATCTTCCTTTGTTCCAGGAGGTACCGGCGAGAGCCTCAGCTGCATAGTGTATCCCCTGCAATCAGCTGATCTCCATCGCTCGCTCAAGAAGCATAGGAAGGATTCCCCCGGGACCGGTGAGTAATTTCAGCCATAGGGCACTTCCAGCGACATTTCACTTCTCATCCCAGAAGCTTCTTCGATTCTTCAGCAGAACTGAAGAAGTTTCTTGGATGAGAAGTGAAACGTTTTCTGAAAAATAACCCAAAGTCCAGATGCCTTTTTTTTTTTTAAAGCACCTTTGGGACAACCATGACCTGGATGACTGAGAATCTCCATAGCACAGAAGAAACTTGCCAATATTGTATATATAGTGTTTCGCAAATGAAGATGAATATAATTCCTATTCTATTCTATTCTATTCTATTCTATTCTATTCTATTCTATTCTATTCTATTCTATTCTATTCCTACTCTACTCTACATTCCTCTATTCTATTCTATTCTATTCTATTCTATTCTATTCTATTCTATTCTATTCTATTCTATTCTATTCTATTCTATTCTATTCTGTTACTCTACTTACTATTCCATGATCAGCCAAGATCAGCAAAATTCCACCTAGATGAACACAATGTACTATGTATGTTATCTTGCTATGACAATATTTTATCTTATGTTATCTTATGTTGCTATGTTGTGTGAAGAAGAACTGTGTTTTCTTTCATGAGGTACTCTACATCATCTAGAAGACTTGTCTGACAGTTTCAACAGTGGGAAGGCATTTTTGAATATAAGTTACACATGATCTGAAACACCAGATGGAGTTGTGGGATGGATGTAACACATGCACAAAAGCCTACTCTAGCCTTTTTTGGAATGAGAATGAGGAAAGAAATATGGCAGTTTCATTTTACCAGTAAGAACAAAATACCTTATAAGGACTGTTTTGCCTGAAGCTTTGTCAGAACCAATTATTCTTCCAAAGCTTGACGTTTTAGCCTCAACAGTCCTAAAATACCTATAAATAGGTGAAGACTTTCCATACATCCACAACATCACCACAACATCATGGATCCATCAGTGGTCCATAAGAACAGCTCTATGGACCTGCATATCTCCATGGACTTTTGTAGCTTCCCAATATTTATCAATTGCATAGTTAGATTTACTGTGGTGTACTATCTAAATAAGAAGATCAACTGTTCAGTCTGATGAAATTTGGCACTGGATATTTATTTATTTATTTATTCGTTCATTCATTCATTCATTCATTCATTCATTCATTCATTTTCTTGGCAATGCAGGTGTGCCACTGGTTGGATTCAAATCCCTGAACAGATGGTTCTCTGAGTGGATGCAGGCCTGGGCCTCTGAGGCCTAGAACGGACTTCCGAAAGTGGCATCCCTGCACTTCCAGTGGGCTGTTCTAGGCTTGGGAGGCCTCTTCCAGGCCTCCGAGGCCTAGAGCAGATTTCTGGAAGTGGCATCCCCGCACTTCCGATGGGCCGTTCTAGGCCTGGGAGGCCTCTTCTAGGCCTCTGAGGCCTAGAACGGACTTCCGGAAGTGGCATCCCCGCACTTCTGGTGGGCTGTTCTAGGCCTGGGAGACCTCCTCCAGGCCTCCCAGGCCTAGAACATACTTCCAGAAGTGCATTCAGACAGTTCTCCAAACTGAACAAAATTTAGCTACCGGTTCTGCTGAACCGGTGCGAACCGGCTGAATCCCACCACTGAGTTGTGCTCATTCATGTTTCCCATCGGACTTGTTTCCTTTTTTGCTTGTGTCTTGCAAAAGAGGTTTTGTTGTTGTTGTTATTGTTGTTTTAAAAAATTCCTTGAGACCTTTTCAAAAGATTAGTGGATAAGCAACCGTTCCGGATCGATGTTCCTCTTTCCTCAAACAGACATCAACCATGCTAGACTGTGTGTGAGAGAACAACGGCTGAGTGTTTAATGGTTCGAGCGGCAATTACTTGCATTACAGGCATCTAATTCATTGCTTGAGGAGGGGCTCTAAGAAGCAGCCCTGAAAAAAAAAGAATATCCTTTAAAAAAAAAGAAGAAAGAAAAGAAAAGAAAAGAAAAAATATAGAGACACTGTCTTTACATTTGCTTCTCAGTGGCTGACACTATTTTTNTTATTATTATTATTATTATTATTATTATTATTATTATTATTATTATTATTATTATTATTATTATTATTATTATTATGGATCATCGCACAGTCAGCCAGATGTTCAGACTGGATTTGGCATTTTGTCTACCTATCGAGTCCTTACCCAGGACCTGGGATAGGCAGATGTAGATGTTTGATGGTATTACAGAAATCGTCACAGGATGGAAGCAGTTCCTAGTAAGGCCGCCTTTTGCAATTGACTAATGGCGAATTTGTCAATGCCGATGATGGTGTTCAAGTGGTGCTCCAGTTTTGGGATTGTATCCAAGGCGCCTATTACTATTGGTACTACCCTTGCTTGCCTTTGCCACAGTCTTTCTATTTCTATTTATAGGTCTTTGTATTTTGTTATCTTTTCCAGTTCTTTCTTGTCTATTCTGCTGTCTCCAGGCACTGCCACGTCTACTATCCAGACTTTTTTGTCTTTCGTATCGACAATTGTTAAGTCCGGGGTGTTATGTTGCAGGTGCTTGTCTGTTTGAATTCTGAAGTCCCACAGCAGTTTAATTTTATCATTGTCTATGACTTTCTCTATTTTATGATCCCACAAGTTGTTGTTGTTGTTGTTATTGAAAATCCCTGCTTTCTTGCTAACATTTCCTTTAACAATGGCTAGATGCACCTATTTATGTATATGTATATGTATATGTATCCTCAATGTATGAACATAATTGAGCCCAAAAATTTATGTTGCTAAGTGAGACATTTTAAGTGAATTTTGCCCCCCTTTACGACCTTTCTCACCACAGTTGTTAAGTGAATCTGGTTTCCCCATTGACTTTCTTTGTCAGAAGATCACAAAAGGGGATCACGTGACCCCCCCCCCCCCCAGGGACACTGCAACTGTCATAAATATGAACCAGTTGCCAAGCATCCCAATTCTGATCATCAGACCAGGGGGATTCTTACGATTGTAAGTATGAAAAACGGTCACGAGTCACTTTTTTCACTGCTGTTGTAACTGTGAACGGTCACTAAACAAACTGTGATAAATTGAGGACGACCTGTATATTTCAGCCCACTTTCTGCAATACCTTATCTGTGCATTTCTCATTTTCCTGCTTTCAGTTGCTCTTCCCTGAAATGAGCTAGTTTACTTCCCTGTAATATTTGGCACCGTTTCTATCCTTTTAAAATGAACAAAATATACCAATGGATGTCTCTTTCAAAACAGAGTAGAAAAGTAAGAACAAAAACGTGCTTTTGATGAACTGTGCCATAGATGTGGTTCTTTGTTTACCTGTTTGCAGGATAATAAATTTAATACATTCCAGTATTCTTCCAGAAGGATTGTTGTTTGAAATAAACTTTTCAGGCATTGTATTGGTTACTATTAAAGTTTAATGCACATTGCATAATAGCTGAAATAAAGTTGATTAATTATTGGTCCGCATTTTACTTTGAGGTAATGTTAAGTGAATCTGGCTTCCCCCATTGAATTTGCTTGTCTGAAGATTGCAAAAGGGGGTCACGTGACCCCGGGTCACTGCAACCGTCATAAATACAAATCAAGCATCCAAATTTTGTTCACATGACCATGAGGATGCTACAAGGGTCTGAAGTGTGATAAATGGTCATAAGTCACCTTTTTCCATGCTGTTGTAACTTCGAACGTCCACTGGACTAACTGTTGTAAGCAGTGGTGGAATTCAATTACCTGAACATCTGGCTCTCTTTTTGATGCAGGCCTGGGCCTCTGAGGCCTAGAACAGACTTCTGGAAGTGGCATCCATGCACTTCCAGTGGACCATTCTAGGTCTGGGAGGCCTCCTCCAGGCCACCGAGGCCTAGAACAGACTTCTGGAAGTGGCATCCATGTACTTCCAGTGGACCATTCTAGGTCTGGGAGGCCTCCTCCAGGCCACCGAGGCCTAGAACAGACTTCTGGAAGTGGCATCCATGCACTTCCAGTGGACCATTCTAGGTCTGGGAGGCCTCCTCCAGGCCTCCCAGGCCTAGACTGGACTTCTGGAAGCCAGCTGGTTCTCTGAATGCAGCAAAATTTGCCACTGGTTCTACCGAACTGGTGCGAACTGATTGAATCCCACCACTGGTTTTAAGTCAAGGACTAGCTGTACAGCCACACACCATTTTTTGAATGATTCACATATAGAGCAAATGGCTTTTCCTCAAGTTTTGGAGATATAATACTGCACATTCTAATCCTACCAGCTCTGCCAAACGTGGCAATTCTGAAGAATACTACATTGAGAAAGCTTCACGTTCATTTTTTCCCCCAAAACTCTTTAGATGTATCTTGTAGGTACGCCTTTACTATGTTATCCCATTGATGTGGATGAAAGAACAGTTGCAAAGGCTAAGTGACACCATTCATTGTTGAACTGCGCAGTGATGAGACAATCAAATAAAACTGTACGATTTTCTTGCTCCTGAGAACTGTAGGGCAAAATTGTGTTGGGTGTATTAGACTTCAAAAAACTGTTCACCCAAGACCCAAAACAGATTCAGTCAAAGTAGCAGATGGCTTCTTATCTCAAAACTCCTAAGACGTTGATAATTTCCCATCGCTTTAGAAGGTCACAACCCAATTTAACCTTAAATCTCTGCTGAGGGTGAGAATCTTTTGAAGAATGTTATGTTTCTTCCCAGTGTGCAGCCTCCATTGTTTCTTAGTAAAGTGGACGTTAAGCTGAAGAAATGCAGATGGATGGCCGAATCTTGTCCTGATGGGTTTGTTCTCCTATGTTGTGCCATGAGTTTATGAAGTGGTTGTTTTGTTTCATCTGGAGCCCAAATGTCAATTGTTCAGGAGAATAGCCAAAACAGAAGAATGAAGGAAGAGTCTGTGCAAAGAGAAGTCAAGAACTGTCCCTTTATTTATTTATTTAGCCATCAGCCAAGGCAAAAACAAAAGAAGCCACAATAAACAAACAAGCTCAAAAGACGTTTGCATCAAGAGATAAATCCACCCGGTGATTAATACCATAGAAATTAGCAATTAAAAAAAAAAAGAATTCCGAGAAGGCTGTTCTAGGAAAATTATATATTTTTTGTTTTCCTGTCCACTGCTGAATGTTTTGCCAGTTCTACTCAAGGCCTAAGCCCAGTTTTAGAAAAAGGACTATAAAAAACACAAGCAAGATATATGATCCCCATTTCAAACCTTTGCTAAAAATCAGATTCAACTATTTGCATCCTGTTTAGAATGTATGGAGAAGTTCTTGAAGGTGCGTAATTCCTTAAATCACTTAATTGAAATGCTTTATTTTAATCATGTGGTTGTTAACAAGGGTAACATACTCTGGCAGATTAGTTGTAAATATTTTTATTTGGAAGAGCCGATGTGTACCTTGAATTTGCATCTCTCAGCTGTGCAACCAATGACTGGAAGGTATTGCTCTAGCTATTGATGAGTAGTAGATTAACTATGGATCACCTCATCTTCCCGGAGAAGTTTACATACATCGTGCCAATGATTGCATCCAGCTCTCATCTGCTTTGGAACAGTTTGGCAAGCTTAGGGAATTGAGATCCCATGAAAACATTCTTTCTTTTTCTTCCTTTCCTTAAGCAATGTAATAATCATAATAAAAAATGTCAGGTATTTCTCTAGTTACTAAGAAATCCCTGATGTACATAGGTTATTGACTACAGACATAATAAATCAATATGCAATAAACTGACAGTAGACGTTATGCATTTGAAAGTTTTCCAAAAAACAACTCTCCCGGGGGGGAGGGAATAAACTAAGTAGAATACATCAGTGTCATACAGCTTTCCATCTATCAACGTGATAACAAACTTTCTTTAAAATATGGACATTTTTCCTTATGAAGATATTGGCCATTTCAGAGCAATCTTTCTCCTCTTCTTAACCACAATTGTCTTGATGTCTACAGTTTTTTATCATTTACAGTCAACATGGCTAAGGGATCTTAATAATAGAGGGACAGAAATTAATAGATAGATAGATAGATAGATAGATAGATAGATAGATAGATAGATAGATAGATAGATAGATAGATAGATAGATAGATAGATAGATAGATATGGATGGGTGGGTGGGT